>NW_028227495.1:0-72828 GCF_978045245.1 Mus caroli | reverse complement strand
GGTGAGAAACATTGAAAAAGTCTCAAAATGAGAAAATCACACAGTTGGACCTGCAATATGGTGAGAAACACTGAAACAGTCGAAAAATAAGAAAATCAAACTTGTAGTACCTGCAATATGGTGAGAAACCCTGAAAAATTCCAAAAATGAGAAAATCACACTGTAGGATTTAGAATATGATGAGAAACCGTGAAAAAATAAAAAAATGAGAAAAATACACTGTAGGAGCTGGAATATGGAGAGATACCCTGAAAAGGTTAAAAAATTAGAAAATCACAATTGTAGGACCTCCAATATGGTGAGAAACCCTGAAAAAGTCGAAAAATGAGAAAAACACACAGTAGGACCTGAAATATGGTGAGAAACCGTGAAACAGTCGAAATATAAGAAAATCAAACTTGAAGTACCTGCAATATGGTGAGAAACCCTGAAAAAGTCGAAAAATGAAAAAATCACACTGTAGGATTTGGAATATGATGAGAAACCATGAAAAAGTCAAAAATGAGAAAAATATACTGTAGGAGTTGGAATGTGGTGAGAAAACCTGAAAAAGTCGAAGAATAAGATAATCACACAAGTAAGACCTCCTATATGGTGAGAAACCCTGAAAAAGTCGAAAAATGAGAAAATTACAGACTAGGACATGGAATATGGTAAGAAACCCTTTAAAAGTCGGAAAAAGAGAAAATCACACTGTAGGATTTGGAATATGATGGGAAAACCTGAAAAAGTCAAAAAATGAGAAAATCACACTGTGGAACCTGGAATATGGTGAGAAACTCTGAAAAAGGCGAAAAATTGGAAAAATCACACTCTAGGACTTGGAATATGATGAGAAACCCTGAAAAAGTCAAAAATGAGAAAATCAGACTGTAGTAGCTGGAATATGGTGAGAAACATTGAAAAAGTCTCAAAATGAGAAAATCACACAGTTGGACCTGCAATATGGTGAGAAACACTGAAACAGTCGAAAAATAAGAAAATCAAACTTGTAGTACCTGCAATATGGTGAGAAACCCTGAAAAATTCCAAAAATGAGAAAATCACACTGTAGGATTTAGAATATGATGAGAAACCGTGAAAAAATAAAAAAATGAGAAAAATACACTGTAGGAGCTGGAATATGGAGAGATACCCTGAAAAGGTTAAAAAATTAGAAAATCACAATTGTAGGACCTCCAATATGGTGAGAAACCCTGAAAAAGTCGAAAAATGAGAAAAACACACAGTAGGACCTGAAATATGGTGAGAAACCGTGAAACAGTCGAAATATAAGAAAATCAAACTTGAAGTACCTGCAATATGGTGAGAAACCCTGAAAAAGTCGAAAAATGAAAAAATCACACTGTAGGATTTGGAATATGATGAGAAACCATGAAAAAGTCAAAAATGAGAAAAATATACTGTAGGAGTTGGAATGTGGTGAGAAAACCTGAAAAAGTCGAAGAATAAGATAATCACACAAGTAAGACCTCCTATATGGTGAGAAACCCTGAAAAAGTCGAAAAATGAGAAAATTACAGACTAGGACATGGAATATGGTAAGAAACCCTTTAAAAGTCGGAAAAAGAGAAAATCACACTGTAGGATTTGGAATATGATGGGAAAACCTGAAAAAGTCAAAAAATGAGAAAATCACACTGTGGAACCTGGAATATGGTGAGAAACTCTGAAAAAGTCGAAAAATTGGAAAAATCACACTCTAGGACTTGGAATATGATGAGAAACCCTGAAAAAGTCAAAAATGAGAAAATCAGACTGTAGTAGCTGGAATATGGTGAGAAACATTGAAAAAGTCTCAAAATGAGAAAATCACACAGTTGGACCTGCAATATGGTGAGAAACACTGAAACAGTCGAAAAATAAGAAAATCAAACTTGTAGTACCTGCAATATGGTGAGAAACCCTGAAAAATTCCAAAAATGAGAAAATCACACTGTAGGATTTAGAATATGATGAGAAACCGTGAAAAAGTCAAAAAATGAGAAAAATACACTGTAGAAGCTAGAATATGGTGAGTAAACCCTGAAAAAGTCGAAAAATAAGAAAATCACACTTGTAGAACCTCCAATATGGTGAGAAACCCTGAAAAAGTCGAAAAATAAGAAAATCACACTTGTAGAACATCCAATATGGTGAGAAACCCTGAAAAAGTCAAAAAATGAGAAAATCACACTGTAGGATGTGGAATATGGTGAGAAACCCTGAAAGCTCGAAAAATAAGAAAATCAAACTTGTAGTACCTGCAATATGGTGAGAAACCCTGCAAAAGGCAAAAAATGAGAAAATCACAATATAGGACTTGGAATAAGATGAGAAACCGTGAAAAAGACAAAAAATGACAAAAACACACTGTAGGAGCTGGAATATGGTGAGAAACCCTAAAAAAGTTTAAAAATAAGAAATTCACACTTGTAGGACTTGCAATATGGTGAGAAAACCTGAAAAAGTCGAAAAATGAGAAAATCACACTGTAGGACTTGGAATAAGATGAGACACCATGAAAAAGTCAAAAAATGAGAAAATTTCACTGTAGGACTTGGAATAAGATGAGAAACCCTGAAAAAGTTGAAAAATGAGAAAATCACAATGTAGAAGATGGAATATGGTGAGCAATCCTGAAAAAGTCAAAAAATGAGAAAATCACACTGTAGGACCTGGAATATGGTGAGAAACTCTGAAAAAGTCGAAAAAAGAGAAAATCACACTCTAGGACTTGGAATATGATGAGAAACCCTGAAAAAGTCAAAAAAATGAGAAAATCACACTGTAGTACCTGGAATATGGTGAGCAACCCTGAAAAAGTCTAAAAATGACAAAAACACACTGTAGGAGCTGGAATATGGTGAGAAACCCTAAAAAAGTCCAAAAATAAGAAATTCACACTTGTAGGACTTGCAATATGGTGAGAAACCCTGAAAAAGTCGAAAAATGAGAAAATCACGCAGTAGTACCTGGAATATGGTGAGAAACACTGAAAAAGTCTTAAAATGAGAAAATCACACTGTAGGACCTGGAATATGGTGAGAAACTCTGAAAATGTCGAAAAATAAGAAATTCACACTTGTAGGACCTGCAATATGGTGAGAAACCCTGAAAAAGTCAAAAAATGAGAAAATCACACTGTAGGACTTGGAATAAAATGAGAAACCGTGAAAAAGACAAAAAATGACAAAAGTACACGGTAGAAGATGGAATATGGAAAGAAACCGTTAAAAAGTAGAAAAATAAGATATACACACTTGTAGGACATGCAATATGGTGAGAGACCCTGAAAAAGTCTTAAAATGAGATAATCACACTTTAGTACCTGGAATATGGTGAGAAACCCTGAAAAAGTCCAAAATTAAGAAATTCACACGTGTAGGACCTGCAATATGGTGAGAAACCCTGAAAAAGTCGAAAAATGAGAAAATCACACTGTAGGACTTGGAATAAGATGAGACACCCTGAAAAAGTCAAAAAATGAGAAAATTTCACTGTAGGACTTGGAATAGGATGAGAAAAGCTGAAAAAGTTGAAAAATGAGAAAATCACAATGTAGAAAATGGAATGTGGTGAGAAAACCTGAAAAAGTCGAAGAATAAGATAATCACACAAGTAAGACCTCCTATATGGTGAGAAACCCTGAAAAAGTCGAAAAATGAGAAAATTACAGACTAGGACATGGAATATGGTAAGAAACCCTTTAAAAGTCGGAAAAAGAGAAAATCACACTGTAGGATTTGGAATATGATGGGAAAACCTGAAAAAGTCAAAAAATGAGAAAATCACACTGTGGAACCTGGAATATGGTGAGAAACTCTGAAAAAGGCGAAAAATTGGATAAATCACACTCTAGGACTTGGAATATGATGAGAAACCCTGAAAAAGTCAAAAATGAGAAAATCAGACTATAGTAGCTGGAATATGGTGAGAAACATTGAAAAAGTCTCAAAATGAGAAAATCACACAGTTGGACCTGCAATATGGTGAGACACTGAAACAGTCGAAAAATAAGAAAATCAAACTTGTAGTACCTGCAATATGGTGAGAAACCCTGAAAAATTCCAAAAATGAGAAAATCACACTGTAGGATTTAGAATATGATGAGAAACCGTGAAAAAGTCAAAAAATGAGAAAAATACACTGTAGAAGCTGGAATATGGTGAGTAAACCCTGAAAGGTCGAAAAATAAGAAAATCACACTTGTAGAACCTCCAATATGGTGAGAAACCCTGAAAAAGTCGAAAAATAAGAAAATCACACTTGTAGAACCTCCAA
Source organism: Mus caroli (assembly GCF_978045245.1). Taxonomy (NCBI): domain Eukaryota; kingdom Metazoa; phylum Chordata; class Mammalia; order Rodentia; family Muridae; genus Mus; species Mus caroli. The sequence goes on along the minus strand of NW_028227495.1, from coordinate 68,565 downwards.
AATGGTTAGAAACCCTGAAAAAGTCAAAAAATGAGAAAATCACACTGTAGGACCTGGAATATGGTGAGAAACCCTGAAAGCTCGAAAAATAAGAAAATCAAACTTGTAGTACCTGCAATATGGTGAGAAACCCTGCAAAAGGCAAAAAAATGAGAAAATCACAATATAGGACTTGGAATAAGATGAGAAACCGTGAAAAAGACTAAAATGACAAAAACACACTGTAGGAGCTGGAATATGGTGAGAAACCCTAAAAAAGTCCAAAAATAAGAAATTCACACTTGTAGGACTTGCAATATGGTGAGAAACCCTGAAAAAGTCGAAAAATGAGAATCACGCAGTAGTACCTGGAATATGGTGAAAAACACTGAAAAAGTCTTAAAATGAGAAAATCACACTGTAGGACCTGGAATATGGTGAGAAACTCTGAAAATGTCGAAAAATAAGAAATTCACACTTGTAGGACCTGCAATAGGGTGAGAAACCCTGAAAAAGTCAAAAAATTAGAAAATCACACTGTAGGACTTGGAATAAAATGAGAAACCGTGAAAAAGACAAAAAATGACAAAAGTACACGGTAGGAGATGGAATATGGAGAGAAACCGTTAAAAAGTAGAAAAATAAGATATACACACTTGTAGGACATGCAATATGGTGAGAGACCCTGAAAAACTCTTAAAATGAGAAAATCACACTGTAGTACCTGGAATATGGTGAGAAACCCTGAAAATGTCCAAAAATAAGAAATTCACACGTGTAGGACCTGCAATATGGTGAGAAACCCTGAAAAAGTCGAAAAATGAGAAAATCACACTGTAGGACTTGGAATAAGATGAGAAACCCTGAAAAAGTTAAAAAATGAGAAAATCACAATGTAGAAGATGGAATATGGTGAGCAACCCTGAAAAAGTCAAAAATTAGAAAAATAACACTGTAAAACCTGGAATATGGTGAGAAACTCTGAAAAAGTCGAAAAATTAGAAAAATCACACTCTAAGACTTGGAATATGATGAGAAACCCTGAAAAAGTCAAAAAATTAGAAAAATCAGACTGTAGGGCTTGGAATATGATGAGAAACCCTGAAAAAGACGAAAAATGAGAAAAATCACACAATAGGATCTGCAGTATGGTGAGAAACACTGAAACAGTCGAAAAATAAGAAAATCAAACTTGTAGTACCTGCAATATGGTGAGAAACCCTGAAAAATTCCAAAAATGAGAAAATCACACTGTAGGATTTGGAATATGATGAGAAACCGTGAAAAAGTCAAAAAATGAGAATAATACACTGTAGGAGCTGGAATATGATGAGAAACCCTGAAAGAGTCGAAAAATAAGAAAACCACACTTGTAGGACCTCCAATATGGTGAAAAACCCTGAAAAAGTCGAAAAATGAGAAAATCACAGTGTAGGACCTGAAATATGGTGAGAAACCCTGAAAAAGTCGAAAAATGTGAAAATCACGCAGTAGGTCCTGAAATTTGGTCAGAAACACTGAAAAAGTGTAAAATAAGAAAATCACACTGTAGTACCTGGAATATGGTGAGAAACCCTGAAAAAGTCTTAAAATAAGAAAATCACACTTTAGGACATGGAATATGGTGAGAAACCTTGAAAAAGTCAAAAATGAGAAAAATCAAACTGTAGTAAAAGGAATATGGTGATAAAATCTGAAAAAGTTGAAAAATTAGAAAAATCACACTCTAGGACTTGGAATAAGATGAGAAACCCTGAAAAAGTCAAAAAATGAGAAAATCACACTGTAGGACTTGGAATATGATGAGAAACCCTGAAAAAGTCAAAAAATGAGAAAATCACACTGTAGGACTTGGAATAAAATAAAAAACCGTGAAAAAGACAAAAAATGACAAAAGTACACGGTAGGAGATGGAATATGGAGAGAAACCGTTAAAAAGTAGAAAAATAAGATATACACACTTGTAGGACATGCAATATTGTGAGAGACCATGAAAAAGTCTTAAAATGAGAAAATCACACTGTAGTACCTGGAATATGGTGAGAAACCCTGAAAAAGTCCAAAAATAAGAAATTCACACGTGTAGGACCTGCAATATGGTGAGAAACCCTGAAAAAGTCAAAAAATGAGAAAATCACACTGTAGGACTTGGAATAAGATGAGACACCCTGAAAAAGTCAGAAAATGAGAAAATTTCACTGTAGGACTTGGAATAAGATGAGAAACCCTGAAAAAGTTGAAAAATGAGAAAATCACAATGTAGAAGATGGAATATGGTGAGCAATCCTGAAAAAGTCAAAAAATGAGAAAATCACACTGTGGAACCTGGAATATGGTGAGAAACTCTGAAAAAGTCGAAAAATTGGAAAAATCACACTCTAGGACTTGGAATATGATGAGAAACCCTGAAAAAGTCAAAAATGAGAAAATCAGACTGTAGTAGCTGGAATATGGTGAGAAACATTGAAAAAGTCTCAAAATGAGAAAATCACACAATTGGACCTGCAATATGGTGAGAAACACTGAAACAGTCGAAAAATAAGAAAATCAAACTTGTAGGACCTGCAATATGGTGAGAAACCCTGAAAAAGTCGAAAAATGAGAAAATCACACTGTAGGACTTGGAATAAGATGAGACACCCTGAAAAAGTCAAAAAATGAGAAAATTTCACTGTAGGACTTGGAATAAGATGAGAAACCCTGAAAAAGTTGAAAAATGAGAAAATCACAATGTAGAAGATGGAATATGGTGAGCAATCCTGAAAAAGTCAAAAAATGAGAAAATCACACTGTGGAACCTGGAATATGGTGAGAAACTCTGAAAAAGTCGAAAAATTGGAAAAATCACACTCGAGGACTTGGAATATGATGAGAAATCCTGAAAAAGTCAAAAATGAGAAAATCAGACTGTAGTAGCTGGAATATGGTGAGAAACATTGAAAAAGTCTCAAAATAAGAAAATCACACAGTTGGACCTGCAATATGGTGAGAAACACTGAAACAGTCGAAAAATAAGAAAATCAAACTTGTAGTACCTGCAATAAGGTGAGAAACCCTAAAAAATTCCAAAAATGAGAAAATCAAACTGTAGGATTTAGAATATGATGAGAAACCGTGAAAAAGTCAAAAAATGATTAAAATACACTGTAGAAGCTGGAATATGGTGAGTAAACCCTGAAAAGGTCGAAAAATAAGAAAATCACACTTGTAGAACCTCCAATATGGTAAGAAACCCTGAAAAAGTCGAAAAATGAGAAAATCACACTGTAGGACCTGGAATATGTTGAGAAACCCTGAAAAAGTCTTAAAATGAGAAATTCACACTGTAGGACTTGGAATAAGATGAGAAACCCTAAAAAAGTTGAAAAATGAGAAAAATACACTGAAGGAGTTGACATATGTTGAGAAACCCTGAAAAAGTCTTAAAATGAGAAAATCACACGGTAGGACCTGGAATATGGTGAGAAACTCTGAAAAAGTCGAAAAAAGAGAAAATCACACTCTAGGACTTGGAATATGATGAGAAACCCTGAAAAAGTCAAAAAATGAGAAAATCACACTGTAGTACCTGGAATAAGGTGAGAAACCCTGAAAAAGTCTAAAAATGAGAAAATCAAACAGTAGGACCTGGAATATGGTGAGAAACCCTGAAAGATCGAAAAATAAGAAAATCAAACTTGAAGTACCTGCAATATGGTGAGAAACCCTGAAAAAGTCAAAAAATGAGAAAATCACAATATAGGACTTGGAATAAGATGAGAAACCGTGAAAAAGACAAAAAATGACAAAAACACACTGTAGGAGCTGGAATATGGTGAGAAACCCTGAAAAAGTCCAAAAATAAGAAATTCACACTTGTAGGACCTGCAATAATGTGAGAAACCCTGAAAAAGTCGAAAAATGAGAAAATCACACTGTAGGACTTGGAATAAGATGAGAAACCGTGAAAAAGAAAAAAAAAATGACAAAAACACACTGTAGGAGCTGGAATATTGTGAGAAACCCTGAAAAAGTTCAAAAATAAGAAATACACACTTATAGGATATGCAATATGGTGAGAGACCCTGAAAAAGTCTTAATATTAGAAAATCACACTGTAGGACTTGGGATATGGTGAGAAACCCTGAAAAACATGAAAAATTAGAAAATCAAACTGTAGGACCCGGAATATGCTGAGAATCCCTGAAAAATTCGAAAAATGCAAAAATCACAGTATAGGACTTGGAATATGATGAGAAACCTTGAAAAAGTCCAAAAATAAGAAATTCACACTTGTAGGACCTGCAATATAGTGAGAAACCCTGAAACAGTCGAAAAATGAGAAAATCACACTGTAGAAGATCGAGTATGGTGAGCAACCCTGAAAAATTCAAAAAATTAGAAAAATCACACTGTAGAACCTGGAATATGTTGAGAAACTCTGAAAAAGTCAAAAAATTAGAAAAATCAGACTGTAGGGCTTGGAATATGATGAGAAACCCTGAAAAAGACGAAAAATGAGAAAAATCACACAATAGGATCTGCAGTATGGTGAGAAACACTGAAACAGTCGAAAAATAAGAAAATCAAACTTGTAGTACCTGCAATATGGTGAGAAACCCTGAAAAATTCCAAAAATGAGAAAATCACACTGTAGGATTTGGAATATGATGAGAAACCGTGAAAAAGTCAAAAAATGAGAATAATACACTGTAGGAGCTGGAATATAATGAGAAACCCTGAAAGAGTCGAAAAATAAGAAAACCACACTTGTAGGACCTCCAATATGGTGAAAAACCCTGAAAAAGTCGAAAAATGAGAAAATCACAGTGTAGGACCTGAAATATGGTGAGAAACCCTGAAAAAGTCGAAAAATGAGAAAATCACGCAGTAGGTCCTGAAATTTGGTCAGAAACACTGAAAAAGTGTAAAATAAGAAAATCACACTGTAGTACCTGGAATATGGTGAGAAACCCTGAAAAAGTCTTAAAATAAGAAAATCACACTTTAGGACATGGAATATGGTGAGAAACCTTGAAAAAGTCAAAAATGAGAAAAATCAAACTGTAGTAAAAGGAATATGGTGATAAAATCTGAAAAAGTTGAAAAATTAGAAAAATCACACTCTAGGACTTGGAATAAGATGAGAAACCCTGAAAAAGTCAAAAAATGAGAAAATCACACTGTAGGACTTGGAATATGATGAGAAACCCTGAAAAAGTCAAAAAATGAGAAAATCACACTGTAGGACTTGGAATAAAATAAAAAACCGTGAAAAAGACAAAAAATGACAAAAGTACACGGTAGGAGATGGAATATGGAGAGAAACCGTTAAAAAGTAGAAAAATAAGATATACACACTTGTAGGACATGCAATATTGTGAGAGACCATGAAAAAGTCTTAAAATGAGAAAATCACACTGTAGTACCTGGAATATGGTGAGAAACCCTGAAAAAGTCCAAAAATAAGAAATTCACACGTGTAGGACCTGCAATATGGTGAGAAACCCTGAAAAAGTCAAAAAATGAGAAAATCACACTGTAGGACTTGGAATAAGATGAGACACCCTGAAAAAGTCAGAAAATGAGAAAATTTCACTGTAGGACTTGGAATAAGATGAGAAACCCTGAAAAAGTTGAAAAATGAGAAAATCACAATGTAGAAGATGGAATATGGTGAGCAATCCTGAAAAAGTCAAAAAATGAGAAAATCACACTGTGGACCTGGAATATGGTGAGAAACTCTGAAAAAGTCGAAAAATTGGAAAAATCACACTCTAGGACTTGGAATATGATGAGAAACCCTGAAAAAGTCAAAAATGAGAAAATCAGACTGTAGTAGCTGGAATATGGTGAGAAACATTGAAAAAGTCTCAAAATGAGAAAATCACACAGTTGGACCTGCAATATGGTGAGAAACACTGAAACAGTCGAAAAATAAGAAAATCAAACTTGTAGTACCTGCAATATGGTGAGAAACCCCTGAAAAATTCCAAAAATGAGAAATTCACACTGTAGGATTTACAATATGATGAGAAACCGTGAAAAAGTCAAAAAATGAAAAAAATACACTGTAGAAGCTGGAATATGGTGAGTAAACCCTGAAAAAGTCGAAAAAAAAGAAAATCACACTTGTAGAACCTCCAATATGGTGAGAAACCCTGAAAAAGTTGAAAAATAAGAAAATCACACTTGTAGAACCTCCAATATGGTGAGAAACCCTGAAAAAGTCTAAAAATGAGAAAATCACACTGTAGGACCTGGAATATGGTGAGAAACCCTGAAAGATCGAAAAATAAGAAAATCAAACTTGTAGTACCTGCAATATGGTGAGTAACCCTGCAAAAGGCAAAAAATGAGAAAATCACAATATAGGACTTGGAATAAGATGAGAAACCGTGAAAAAGACAAAAAATGACAAAAACACACGGTAGGAGCTGGAATATGGTGAGAAACCCTAAAAAAGTCCAAAAATAAGAAATTCACACTTGTAGGACTTACAATATGGTGAGAAACCCTGAAAAAGTCGAAAAATGAGAAAATCACGCAGTAGTACCTGGAATATGGTGAGAAACACTGAAAAATTCATACTTGTAGGACCTGCAATATGGTGAGGGCTCAACAATTAACAGCATTGTCTCCTCTTCCAGAGAACCTGGGATCAACTATCAGCCACTATATGGTGGCCCATCTCCAGTTCCCCGGGATCAGACAGACAGACAGACAGAGTTAAGGAACGCAGGCCTGCCTGGACTTTCTTTTTTTCTTATCATTTTTAAAAAATGATTATTTATTTATTTATTTATTTATTTATTTATTTATTTATTTATTAGATATAAGTACATGGTAGCAGTCTTCAGACACTCCAGAAGACGGTGTCAGATTCTGGACAATCTAAATCCCTCTTATGGTCTGCATACAGGTACATAAACACAGCCTCACATATACTTCTAAAAATTTAAGATGGGTGGGGCCATTTTACTGCTCAAAAATTAACAGCATTGTCTCCTCTTCCAGAGAACCTGGGTTCAACTACCAGCAACTATATGGTGGCCCATCTCCAGTTCCAGGGGATCAGACAGACAGACAGACATACAGACAGATAGAGATAAGGATGGCAGGCCTGCCTGGTCTTTCTTTCTTTCTTATCCTTTTTAAGAAATGTTTATTTATTTATTAATGTATATTAGATATAAGTACACTGTAGCTGTCTTCAGACACTGAGGAAGAGGGTGTCAGATTCTGGAGAATCTAAATCCCTCTTATGGACTGCAAATGATGTACATAAGAACAGACTCACAATTACTTCCAAAAATTTAAAGATGTGTGGGGCCACTGAAAGGGCTCAACAATTAACAGCATTGTCTCCTCTTCCAGAGAACTTGGGATCAACTACCAGCAACTATATAATGGCCCATCTCTAGTTCCAGGGGATCAGACAGACAGACAGACAGACAGACTAGAATGGCAGGCCTGTCTGGTTTTTCATTCTTTCTTATCCTTTTTAAAACATCTTTCTTTCTTTCTTTCTTTCTTTCTTTCTTTCTTTCTTTCTTTCTTTCTTTCTTTCTTTATTTATTTATTTATTTATTTATTAGATATAAGTACACTGTAGATGTCTTCAGACACTCCAGAAGAGGGTATCAGTTTCTGGAGAATCTAAATCCCTCTTATGGTCTGCATACAATGTACATAAACACAGCCTCACATATACTTCTAAAAATTTAAAGATGGGTGGGGCCACTGAAAGGGCTCAACAATTAACAGCATTGTCTCCTCTTCCAGAGAACCTGGGATCAACTACCAGCAACTATATGGTGGCCCATCTCTAGTTCCAGGGGATCAGACAGACAGACTGACAGACAGAGATAAGGATGGCAGGCCTACCTGGTCTTTCTTTCCTTCTTATCCTTTAAAAAAAATGTTTATTTATTTATTTATTTATGTATGTATTTATTAGATATAAGTACACAGTAGCTGTCTTCAGACACTCCAGAAGAGGGTGTCAGATCACGGAGAATCTAAATCCCTCTTATGGTCTGCATATGATGTATATAAACACAGCCTCACATATACTTCTAAAAATTTAAAGATGGGTGGGGCCACTTAAAGGGCTCAACAAATACCAGCATTGTCTCCTCTTCCAGAGAACCTGGGATCAACTACCAGCAAAAATATGGTGGCGCATCTCCAGTTTCAGGGGATCAGATAGACAGATAGACAAACAGACAAGGAAGGCAGGCCTGCTTGGTTTTTATTTCTTTCTTATCCTTTTTAAAACATGTTTATTTATTTATTTATGTATTTATTAGATATAAGTACACTCTAGCTGTCTTCAGACACTCCAGAAGAGGGTGTCAGATTCTGAAAAATCTAAATCCCTCTTATGGTCTGCATATGATGTACATAAACACAGCCTCACAAATTCTTCTAAAAATTTAAAGATGGGTGGGGCCACTGAAAGGGCTCAAAAATTAACAGCATTGTCTCCTCTTGCAGAGAAACTTGGATCAACTACCAGCAACTATATGGTGGCCCATCTCCAGTTCCAGGGTATCAGACAGACAGACAGATAGACAGAGATAAGGATGGCAGGCCTGCCTGGTCTTTCTTTCTTTCTTTCTTATCCTTTTTTAAAAATGTTTATTTATTTATTTATTTATTTATTTATTTATTTATTTATTTATTTATTAGATATAAGTACACTGTAGTTGTCTTCAGTCACTCCAGAAGAGGGTGTCAGATTCTGGAGAATATAAATCCCTCTTATGGTCTGCATATGATGTACATAAACACAGAGTCACATATAGTTCTAAAAATTTAAAGATGGGTGGGGACCCAGAAAGGGCTCAATAATTAACAGCATTGACTCCTCTTCCAGAGAACCTGGGATCAACAATGAGCAACTATATGGTGGCCCATCTTTCGTTCCAGTGGATCAGACAGACAGACAGACAGACAGAGATAAGGATGGCAGGCCTGCCTTGTCTTTCTTTTTTTCTTATCCTTTTTAAAAAATGTTTATTTATTTATGTATGTATATATTTATTTATTTATTTATGTATTTATTAGATATAAGTACAATGTAGCTGTCTTCAGACACTCCAGAAGAGGGTGTCAGAATCTGGAGAATCTAAATCCCTCGTATGGTCTGCATATGATGTACATAAACACAGCCTCACATATACTTCTAAAAATTTAAAGATGGGTGGGGCTACTGAAAGGGCTCAACAACTAACAGCATTGTCTCCTCTTCCAGAGTACCTGGGATCAACTACCAGCAATTATATGGTGGCCCATCTCCAGTTCCAGGGGATCTGACAGATAGAGAGACAGACAGACAGACAGACAGACAAGGTGGCAGGCCTGCCTGGTCTTTCTTTCTTTCTTATCCTTTTTAAAAATGTTTATTAATTTATGTATGTATTTATTAGATAAAAGTACACGGTAGCAGTCTTCAAACACTCCCGAAGAGGGTTTCAGATTCTGGAGAATCTATATCCCTCTTATGATCTGCATATGATGTACTTAAACACAGCTTCACATATACCTCTAAAAACTTAAAGATGTGTGGGGCCACTGAAAGGGCTCAACAATTAACAGCATTGTCTCCTCTTCCAGAGAACCTGGGATCAACTACCAGCAATTATATGGTGGCCCATCTCCAGTTCCGGGGATCAGACAGACAGACAGACAGACAAGGATGGCAGGTCTGCCTGGTCTCTCTTTCTTTATTATCCTTTTTAAAAAATGTTTATTTGTTTATTTATGAATTTATTAGATATAATTACACTGTAGCTGTCTTCAGACACTCCAGTAGAGGGTGTCAGATTCTGGAGAATCTAAATCCTTGTTATGGTCTGCATATGATATACATAAACAGAGACTCACATATACTTCTAAAAATTTAAAGATGGGTGGGACCACTGAAAGGGCTCAACAATTAACAGCATTATCTCCTTTCCAGAGAACCTGGGATCAACTACCATCAACTATATGGTGGCCCATCTCCAGTTCCAGGGGATCAGACAGACAGACAGAGAAACAGACAAGGATAAGGATGGCATGCCTGCCTGGTCTTTCTTTCTTTCTTATCCATTTTTAAAAATGTTTATTTATTTATTTATTTATTTATTTATTTATTTATGTATTTTTTAGATATAAGTACACTGTAGCTGTCTTCAGACACTCCAGTAGAGGGTGTCAGATTCTGGAGAATCTAAATCCCTCTTATGGTCTGCATATGATGTACATAAACACAGCCTCACATATACTTCTAAAAATTTAAAGATGGGTGGGGCCACTGAAAGGGCTCAATAATTAAGAGCATTGTCTCCTCTTCCAGTGAACCTGGGATCAACTACAAGCAACTATATGGTTGCCCATCTCCAGTTCCAGGGGATCAGACAGAGAGACAGACAGACAGACAGAGATAAGGATGGAAGGCCTGCCTGGTCTTTCTTTCTTTCTTATCCTTTTTAAAAAATGTTTATTTATTTATTTATTTATTTATGTATTTATTAGATATAAGTACACTGTAGCTATCTTCAGACACTCCAGAAGAGGGTGTCATATTCTGGAGAATCTAAATCCCTCTTATTGTCTGCATATGATGTACATAAACACAGCCTCACATACACCTCTAAAAATTTAAAGATGAGTGGGGCCACTGAAAGGGCTCAACAATTAACAGCATTTTCTCCTCTTCCAGAGAACCTGGGATCAACTACCAGCAACTATATGGTGGCCCATCTCCAGTTCCAGGAGATCAGAAAGACAGACAGACAGACAGAGAAAAGGATGGCAGGCCCTGCCTGGTCTTTCTTTTTTTCTTATCATTTTTTTAAAAATATTTATTTATTTATTTATTTATTTATTTATTTATTTATTTATTTGTTAGACATAAGTACACTGTAGCTGTCTTCAGACACTCCAGAAGAGGGTGTCAGATTCTGGAGAATCTAAATCCCTCTTATAGTCTGCCTATGTTGTACATAAACACAACCTCACATACACTTCTAAAAATTTAAAGATGAGTGGGGCCACTGAAAGGGCTCAACAATTAACAGCATTGTCTCCTCTTCCAGAGAACCTGGGATCAACTACCAGCAACTATATTATGGCCCATCTCCAGTTCCAGGAGATCAGACAGACAGACAGACAGACAGAGATAAGGATGGCAGGCCTGCCTGGTCTTTCATTTTTTCTTATCCTTTTAAAAAATGTTTAATTATTTATTTATTTATTCATTTATTTATTAGATATAAGTACCCTGTAGCTGCCTTCAGATACTCCAGAAGAGGGTGTCAGATTCTGGAGAATATAAATCCCTCTTATGGTCTGCATATGATGTACATAAACAAAGCCTCACATATACTTCTAAAAATTTAAAGATGGGTGGGGCCACTGAAGGGCTCAACAATTAACAGCATTGTCTCCTCTTACAGAGAACCTGGGATCAACTACCAGCAAAAATATGGTGGCCCATCTCCAGTTTCAGGGGATCAGACAGACAGACAGACAAACAGACAAGGATGGCAGGCCTGCCTGGTTGTTCTTTCTTTCTTATCCTTTTTGAAAAAATGTTTATTTATTTATTTATGTATTTATTAGATATAAGTACACTGTAGAGGTCTTCAGACACTCCAGAAGAGGTTGTCAGATTCTGGAGAATCTAAATCCCTCTTATGGTCTGCATATGATGTACATAAACACAGACTCACATTTACTTCCAAAAATTTAAAGATGGGTGGGGCCACTGAAAGGGCTCAACAATTAACAGCATTGTCTCCTCTTCCAGAGAACCTGAGATCAACTACCAGCAACTATATGGTGGCCCATTTCCAGGTCCAGGGAATCAGAAAGACAGATAGACAGACAGACAGAGATAAGGATGGCAGGCCTGCCTGGTATTTCTTTTTTTCTTATCAATTTTAAAAAAAGTTTATTCATTTATTTATTTATTTATTTATTTATTTATTTATTTATTTATTTATTTATTTATTTATTTATGTATTAGAATAAGTACACTGTAGCTGTCTTCAGACACTCCAGAAGAGGGTGTCAGATTCTGGAGAATCTAAATCCCTCTTATAGTCTGCCTATGATGTACATAAACACAGCCTCACATACACTTCTAAAAATTTAAAGATGAGTGGGGCCACTGAAAGGGCTCAACAATTAACAGCATTGTCTCCTCTTCCAGAGAACCTGGGATCAACTATCAGCCACTATATGGTGGCCCATCTCCAGTTCCCCGGGATCAGACAGACAGACAGACAGACAGAGTTAAGGAACGCAGGCCTGCCTGGACTTTCTTTTTTTCTTATCATTTTTAAAAAATGATTATTTATTTATTTATTAGATATAAGTACATGGTAGCAGTCTTCAGACACTCCAGAAGACGGTGTCAGATTCTGGACAATCTAAATCCCTCTTATGGTCTGCATATGAGCTACATAAACACAGCCTCACATATACTTCTAAAAATTTAAAGATGGGTGGGGCCACTTTACTGCTCAAAAATTAACAGCATTGTCTCCTCTTCCAGAGAACCTGGGTTCAACTACCAGCAACTATATGGTGGCCCATCTCCAGTTCCAGGGGATCAGACAGACAGACAGACATACAGACAGATAGAGATAAGGATGGCAGGCCTGCCTGGTCTTTCTTTCTTTCTTATCCTTTTTAAGAAATGTTTATTTATTTATTAATGTATATTAGATATAAGTACACTGTAGCTGTCTTTCTTTCACCCAGGAAAAAGGTTTTATAAAAAGTGTTAAAGTTTTTAAAAATTAAAAAAAAAATACCAGATCACCATCACACAGCATTGGCTGTCTTCAGGTGTATCCTTTCAGCCTCCAAAACAAAAAGCAATGGCTGGCTGTCTTCAGGTGTATCCTATTCTCCAGTCTTATTTCCAACCTAAGAGCTGGGCTGAGCTGCCTCATTATGTAATTGCAAACCTTCCTTGGTTTGTCTTTTCCATTTCTAAGACTAACAGGCCTTTTTCTATTTAGAGAATATGCTCATGACTGTTCTTCAGATATAGTAAATATAACTGTTGCTTATAAAACTTGTTTTCTAGGAATTTTTAAAGGGCAATGGCAGAGTTTATTTTTTAAAATTATTTTGCATTTATTTATTTGTGTGAGTGATGAAGCTCAGGTCTTCAAACTCGTCAGGAGGTATGATTACCTCCCCTCTCTCTCAACCCCTCCCTCTCCTCTCTCAATGATTGTGTAAGAATGTTTTGCATGTGTATGCTGTGCCCACAGACTCCAGAACAGAGTATTAGATCCCCTGGAACTGGAGATGGGCCACCATATATAATACTGGTAATTGAGCCCAGGTTCTCTGGAAGAGGAGACAATGCTCTTAATTGTTGAGCCCTCTCTGTAGCCACATCTTTCTTTCTTTTTTTTTTTTTTGAGTATATGTGAGGCTGTGTTTATATACATCATATGCAGACAATAAGAATGATTTAGATTCTTCAGAATCTGACACCCTCTTCTGGACTGTCTGAAGATAGCTACAGCATACTTAAATATAATAAATAAATAAATCTTTAAAAAGAAAAGGAAAAGTAAAAAAGAAAGAACAGGCCTGCCATATGCATGTTCATAGAGGAAAATGGAAGAGACCCCAATCTAACCTCAGCAGGGTGCTTCCTTCTGGATGGTAGCTCACAGTTTCATCCCAGCAAGACAGGCAAATCACTGAGTTCAAGGACAGTAAGGTTCAGGACAGCCAAGGTTAGGAAGGAAAAGGGTCTATGTTGAGAATACAAACCTACAAAACAACAACTAGGAAAAAGAAGTGACAGTGTAACTTGGGGTAGGGTACCAACAAGAGAAAGCTTTCTGTTACCACTTACAAACACCAGTAGCCTTGCACCCTTCTGCCCAGGTCCCTGCCTTCCTTTCTAGGAATTCTAAGGATGCCAGGGTGTGGGGGAATCCAGATTAACTTTTTAATAACAAAGACTTGGTCTTTGATGTCTATAGGAAGCCCTTCTCAGTGCCTTTAACTACCACTGAACTTTCAGGGCTGTGACTCAACTTTAACAAGGAACAGAGCTAAGAACCTGCAGCCTTTGAAAACAACTATTTTTTTAAAGTGGGGGACACAAATCAGCAGTAGAACCCCTCAGGTTCAGCCATAATACTTGTTAGGGAAACAGCCTCAATGTCCGGAGCTGAGGTCTCATGGGTGAACTGCTTCAAACTCTGAGTATCATTGAAAGAAAGAAAAGATATCATGTGGTTTCTTAATTTATTTATTTTATTATTTCTATTTTTTTTGTTTTCTTTTGTTTTGTTTTAGAAAAGGCCTCAGTCTGTAGCTATGGCTGACCTAGGACAGACTACATGTGTTAATTAGGGTTTCACAGTTGAGAAACAGACCATACCTATGTAAGACTTAGAAAACCCAACAGTCAGTGGTGGCTCGAGCTCTTAATGAGAGCACTCTGGAGGCAGAGGCAGTCAGTTTCTGAGTTCGAGGCCAGCCTGGTTAAAGACAGGGATAGGCAGGGCTAGGCAAGGCAGGGCTGGGCTAGGCTAGGCTAGGCAAGGGGCTGGGCTAGGCAAGGCAAGGGGCTAGGCTAGGCAACGCAAGGGGCTAGGCAAGACAGACAGACAGAGAGAAAGACAGACAAAGAATGGAAGCCTGCCTGGTTTTTCTTTCTTTCTTATCCCTTTTAAAAAATGTATATTTATTTATTTATTTATTTATGTATTTATTAGATATAAGTACACTGTAGCTGTCTTCAGACACTCCAGAAGAGGGTTTCAGATTCTGGAGAATCTATATCCCTCTTATGGTCTGCATATGATGTACATAAACACAGCCTCACATATACTTCTAAACATTTAAAGATGGGTAGGACCACTGAAAGGGCTCAACAATTAACAGCATTGTCTCCTCTTCCAGAGAACCTGGGATCAACTACCAGCAACTATATGGTGGCCCATCTCCAGTTCCAGGGGATCAGACAGAAAGACAGAGATACAGACAGATAGAGTTAAGGATGGCAGGCCTACCTGGTCTTTCATTCTTTCTTATCCTTTTAAAAAATGTTTATTTATTTATTTATTTATTTATTTATTTATTTATTTATTTATTCGATATAAGTACACTGTAGCTGTCTTCAGACACTCCAGAAGAGGGTGTCAGATTCTGGAGAATCTAAATCCCTCTTATGGTCTGCATATGATGTACATGAACACAGCCTCACATATACTTATAAAAATTTAAAGATGGGTGGGGCCACTGAAAGGGCTCAAAAATTAACAGCATTGTCTCCTCTTCCAGAGAACCTGGGATCAACTACCAGCAACTATATGGTGGCCCATCTCCAGTTCCAGGCGATCAGACAGACAGACAGACATACAGACAAGGATGGCAGGCCTTCTGGTTTTTATTTCTTTCTTATCCGTTTAAAAAGGTTTATTTATTTATTTATGAATTTATTATATATAAGTACACTGTAGCTGTCTTCAGACACTCAGGAAGAGGGTGTCAGATTCTGGAGAATCTAAGTCCCTCTTATGATATGCATATGATGTACATAAAAACAGCTTCACATTTATTTCTAAAAATTTAAAGATGGGTGGGGCCACTGTGAGGGCTCAACAATTAACAGCATTGTCTCCTCTTCCAGAGAACCTGGGATCAACTACCAGCAACTATATGGTGGCCCATCTCCAGATCCAAGGGATCAGAGAGACAGACAGACAGACAGACAGACAAGGATGGCAGGCCTGCCTGGTTTTTCTTTCTTTCTTATCCTTTTTAAAACATGTTTATTTATTTATTTATGTATTTATTAGATATAAGTACACTGTAGCTGCCTTCAGACACTCCAGAAGAGGGTATCAGATTCTGGAGAATATAAATCCCTCTTATGGTCTACATACAATGTACATAAACACAGCCTCACATATACTTCTAAAAATTTAAAGATGTGTGGGGCCACTGAAAGGGCTCAACAATTAACAGCATTGTCTCCTCTTCCAGAGAACCTGGGATTAAACTACCAGCAACTATGTGGTGGCCCATCTCCAGTTCCAGGGGATCAGACAGACAGACAGACAGACAGACAGAGATAAGGATGGAAGGCCTGCTAGTCTTTCTTTTTTTCTTATCCTTTTTAAAAAATGTTTATTTATTTATTTATTTATTTATTTATTTATTTATTTATTTATTTATTTATTAGATATAAGTACACTGTAGCTGTCTTCAGACACTCCAGAAGAGGGTATCAGATTCTGGAGAATCTAAATACGTCTTATGGTCTGCATATGATGTACATAACACAGCCTCACATATATTTCTAAATATTTAAAGATGTGTGGGGCCACTGAAAGGGCTCAACAATTAACAGCATTGTCTCCTCTTCCAGAGAACCTGGTTCAACTACCAGCAACTATATGGTGGCCCATCTCCAGTTCCAGGGAATCAGACAGACAGACAGACAGACAGATATAAGGATGGAAGGCCTGCCTGGATTTTCTTTCTTTATTATCCTTATTTAAAAATGTTTATTTGTTTATTTATGTATTTATTAGACATAAGTACACTGTAGCTGTCTTCAGACACTCCAGAAGAGGGTGTCATATGCTGGAGAATCTAAATCCCTTTTATGGTCTGCATTTGATGTACATAAACATAGCCTCACATATACTTTTAAAAATTTAAAGATGGGTGGGGCCACTGACAGGGCTCAACAATTAACAGCATTGTCTCCTTTTCCAGAGAACCTGGGATCAACTACCAGCAACTATATGGTGTCCCATCTCCAGTTACAGGGGATCAGACAGACAGACAGACAGACAGAAAGTGATAAGGATGGCAGGCCTGCATTGTCTTTCTTTCTTTTTTCTCCGTTTAAAAAAAATGTTTATTTATTTATTTTTATTTATTTATTTATTTATTTATTTTTAATGTATTTATTAGATATAAGTACACAATACTTGTCTTCAGACACTCCAGAAGAGGTTGTCAGATTCTGGAAAATCTAAATCCCTCTTATGTTCTGCATATGATGTACATAAACACAGCCTCACATATACTTCTAAAAATTTAAAGATGGGTGGGGCCACTAAAAGGGATCAACAATTAACAGCATTGTCTCCTCTTCCAGAGAACCTGGGATCAATAACCAGTAATTATATGGTGGCCCATCTCCAGTTCCAGGGGATCAGACAGACACACAGACAGACAGACAGAGATAAGGATGGCAGGCCTGCCTGGTCTTTCTTTCTTTCTTATCATTTTAAAAAAGGTTTATTTATTTATTTATGTATTTATTAGATATAAGTACACTATAGCTATCTTCAGACACTCCAGAAGAGGGTGTTTGATTCTGCAGAACGTAAATCCCATTTATGTTCTGCATATGATGTACATAAACACAGCCTCACATATAATTCTAAAAATTTAAAGATGGTTGGGGCCACTGAAAGGAACCAACAATTAACAGCATTGTCTCCTCTTCCAGAGAACCTGGGATCAACTACCAGCAACTATATGTTGGCCCATCTCCAGTTTCAGGGGATCAGACAGACAAACAGACAGACAGAAAGACAGAGATAAGGATGGCAGGCCTGCCTGGTCTTTCTTTCTTTCTTATCCTTTTTAAAAAAATGTTTATTTATTTATTTATGTATTTTTTAGATATAAGTACACTGTAGCTGTCTTCAGACACTCCAGAAGAGGGTGTCAGATTCTGGAGAATCTAAATCCCTCTTATGGTCTGCATATGATGTACATAAACACAGCCTCACATATACTTCTAAAAATTTAAAGATGGGTGGGGTCACTAAAGAAAGGGCTCAACAATTAACAGCATTGTCTCCTCTTCCAGAGAACCTGGGATGAACTACCAGCAACTATATGGTGGCCCATCTCCAGTTCCAGGGTATCAGATAGACAGACAGACAGACAGAGATAAGGATGGCAGGCGTGCCTGGTCTTTCTTTCTTTATTATACTGTTGAAAAAATGTTTATTTATTTATTTATTTATTTTTATTTATGTATTTATTAGATATAAGTACACTGTAGCTGTCTTCAGACACTCTAAGAGGGTCTCATCTTCTGGAGAATCTAAATCCCTCTTATGGTCTTCATATGATGTACATAAACACAGCCTCACATATACTTCTAAAAATTTAAAGATGGGTGGGCCCACTGAAAGGGCTCAACCATTAACAGCATTGTCTCTTCTTCCAGAGAACGTGGGATCAACTACCAGCAACTATATGGTGGCCCATCTCAAGTTCCAGGGGATAAGACAGACAGACAGACAGACAGAGATAAGGATGGCAGGCCTGCCTGATTTTTCTTTCTTTCTTATCCTTATAAAAAAATGTTTATTTATTTGTTTATTTATTTATTTATTTATTTATTTATTTATTTATTTATCAGATATAAGTACACTGTAGCTGTCTTCAGACTCTCCAGAAGAGGGTGTCAGATTCTGGAGAATCTATATCCCTCTTATGGTCTGCATATGATGTACATGAACACAGCCTTACATATACTTCTAAAAATTTAAAGATGGGTGGGGCCACTGAAAGGGCTCAAAAATTAACAGCATTGTCTCCTCTTCCAGAGAACCTGGGATCAACTACCAGCAACTATATGGTGGCCCATCTCGAGTCCAAGGGGATCAGACAGACTGTAGACAGACAGAAAGACAGACAGAGATAAGGATGGCAGGCCTGCCTGGTCTTTCTTTCTTTCTTATCCTGTTTAAAAAATGTTTATTTATTTATTTATTTATTTATTTATTTATTTATTTATTTAATATAAGTACACTGTAGCTGTCTTCAGACACTCCAGAAGAGGGTGTCAGATTCTGGAGAATCTAAATCACATTTATGGTCTGCATAAGATGTACATAAACACAGCCTCACATATACTTCTAAATATTTAAAGATGGGTGGCGCCACTGAAAGGGCTCAACAATTAACAGCATTGTATCCTCTTCCAGAGAACCTGGGATCAACTACCAGCAACACTATGGTGGCCCATCTACAGTTCCAGGGTATCAGACAGACAGACAGACAGACAGACAGAGATAAGGGTGGCAGGCCTGCCCGGTCTTTCTTACTTTCTTATCCTTTTAAAAAAAGGTTTATTTATTTATTTATTTATTTATTTATTTATTCATTTATTTATTTATTTATTTATGTATTTATTAGATATAAGTAAACTGTAGCTGTCTTCAGACACTCCAGAAGAGGGTGTCAGATTCTGGAGAATCTAAATCCCTCTTATGGTCTGCATATGATGTACATAAACAAAGCCTCACATATACTTCTAAAATTTTAAAGATGGGTGGAGCCACAGAAAGGGCTCAACAATTAACAGCATTGTCTCCTCTTCCAGAGAACCTTGGATAAACTACCAGCAACTATATGGTGGCCCATCTCCAGTTCCAGGGGATCAGACAGACAGACTGACAGACAGAGATAAGGATGGCAGGCCTACCTGGTCTTTCTTTCCTTCTTATCCTTTTAAAAAATGTTTATTTATTTATTTATTTATTTATTTATTTATTTATTTATTTATTTATTTATTTATTCGATATAAGTACACTGTAGCTGTGTTCAGACACTCCAGAAGAGGGTGTCAGATTCTGGAGAATCTAAATCCCTCTTATGGTCTGAATATGATGTACATAAACACAGCCTCAGATATACTTATAAAAATTTAATGAAGGGTGGGGCCACTGAAAGGGCTCAATAATTTACAGCATTGTCTCCTCTTCCAGAGAACCTTGGATAAACTACCAGCAACTATATGGTGGCCCATATCCAGTAACAGAGGATCAGACAGACAGACAGGCAGACAGACAGAGATAAGGATGGCAGGCCTGCCAGGTCTTTCTTTCTTTCTTGTCCTTTTTAAAAAATGTTTATTTATTTATGTATTTATTATATATAAGTACTCTGTAGCTATCTACAGACACTCCAGAAGAGGGTGTCAGATTCTGAAGAATCTAAAACCATCTTATGGTCTGCATATGATGTACATAAACACAGCCTCAGATATACTTCTAAAAATTTAAAGATGGGTGGGGCCACTGAAAGGGCTCAACAATTAACAGCATTGTCTCCTTTTCCAGAGAACCTGGGATCAACTACCAGCAACTATATGGTGACCTATCTTCAGTTCCAAAGGATCATATAGAGAGACAGACAGACAGACAGAAATGAGGATGGCAGGCCTGCCTGGTCTTTCTTTCTTTCTTATCCATTTGAAAAAATGTTTACTTATTAATTAATTAATTAATTAATTAATTAATTTATTTATTTATTAGATATAAGTACACTGTAGCTGTCTTCAGACACTCCAGAAGAGGGTGTGAGATTCAGGAGAATCTAAATACCTCTTATGGTCTGCATATGATGTACATAAACACAGACTCAAGTATACTTCTAAAAATTTAAAGATGGGTGGGGCCAAAGAATGGGCTCAACAATTAACAGCTTTGTCTCCTCTTCCAGAGAACCTGGGATCAACTACCAGCAACTATATGGTGGCCCATCTGCAGTTCCAGGGATCAGACAGACAGACAGACAGACAGAGATAAGGATGGCAGGCCTGCCTGGTCTTTCTTTCTTACTTATCCTGTTTAAAAAAATGTTTATTTATTTATTTATTTATTTATATATTTATGTATTTATTAGATATAAGTACACTGTAGCTTTCTTCAGACACTCCAGAAGAGGGTGTCAGATTCTGGAGAATTTAAATCACTCTTATGGTCTGCATATGATGTACATAAATACAGCCTCACATTTACCTCTAAATATTTAAAGATGGGTGGGGCCACTGAGAGGGCTCAACAATTAACAGCATTGTCTCCTCTTCCAGATAACATTGGATAAACTACCAGCAACTATATGGTGGCCCATCTCCAGTTCCAGGGTATCAGACAGACAGACAGAGAGACAGAGATAAGGATGGAGGCCTGCCTGGACTTTCTTTCTTACTTATACTTTAAAAAAATGTTTATTTATTTATTTATTTATTTATTTATTTATTTATATATTTATGTATTTATTAGAAATAAGTACACTGTAGCTGTCTTCAGACACTCTAGAAGAGGGTCTCATTTTCTGGAGAATCTAAATCCCTCTTATGGTCTTCATATGATGTACATAAACACAGCCTCACATATACTTCTAAAAATTTAAAGATGGGTGGGCCCACTGAAAGGGCTCAACAATTAACAGCATTGTCTCTTCTTCCAGAGAACTTGGGATCAACTACCAGCAACTATATGGTGGCCCATCTCAAGTTCCAGGGGATAAGACAGACAGACAGACAGACAGAGATAAGGATGGCAGGCCTGCCTGATTTTTCTTTCTTTCTTATCCTTTTAAAAAATGTTTATTTATTTGTTTATTTGTTTATTTATTTATTTATTTATTTATTTATTTATCAGATATAAGTACACTGTAGCTGTCTTCAGACTCTCCAGAAGAGGGTGTCAGATTCTGGAGAATCTATATCCCTCTTATGGTCTGCATATGATGTACATGAACACAGCCTCACATATACTTCTAAAAATTTAAAGATGGGTGGGGCCACTGAAAGGGCTCAAAAATTAACAGCATTGTCTCCTCTTCCAGAGAACCTGGGATCAACTACCAGCAACTATATGGTGGCCCATCTCGAGTCCAAGGGGATCAGACAGACTGTAGACAGACAGAAAGACAGACAGAGATAAGGATGGCAGGCCTGCCTGGTTTTTTTTCTTTCTTATCCTGTTTAAAAAATGTTTATTTATTTATTTATTTATTTATTTATTTATTTATTTATTTATTTATTTATTTGATATAAGTACACTGTAGCTGTGTTCAGACACTCCAGAAGAGGGTGTCAGATTCTGGAGAATCTAAATCACATTTATGGTCTGCATAAGATGTACATAAACACAGCCTCACATATACTTCTAAATATTTAAAGATGGGTGGCGCCACTGAAAGGGCTCAACAATTAACAGCATTGTATCCTCTTCCAGAGAACCTGGGATCAACTACCAGCAACACTATGGTGGCCCATCTACAGTTCCAGGGTATCAGACAGACAGACAGACAGACAGACAGACAGACAGACAGAGATAAGGGTTGCAGGCCTGCCCGGTCTTTCTTACTTTCTCATCCTTTTTAAAAAATGTTTATTTATTTATTTATTTATTTATTTATTTATTTATTTATTTATTTATTTATGTATTTATTAGATATAAGTAAACTGTAGCTGTCTTCAGACACTCCAGAAGAGGGTGTCAGATTCTGGAGAATCTAAATCCCTCTTATGGTCTGCATATGATGTACATAAACACAGCCTCACATATACTTCTAAAATTTTAAAGATGGGTGGGGCCACAGAAAGGGCTCAACAATTAACAGCATTGTCTCCTCTTCCAGAGAACCTTGGATAAACTACCAGCAACTATATGGTGTCCCATCTCCAGTTCTAGGGTATCACACAGACAGACAGACAGACAGAGATAAGGGTGGCAGGCTTGCCTGGTCTTTCTTTCTGTCTTATCCTTTTTAACAAATGTTTATTTATTTATTTATTTATTTATTTATTTATTTATTTATTTATTTATTAGATATAAGTACACTGTAACTGTCTTCAGAAAATACAGAAGAGGGTGTCAGATTCTGGAGAATCTAAATCCCTCTTATGGTCTGCATATGATGTACATAAACACAGCCTCACATACCCTTCTAAAAATTTAAAGATGGGTGGGGCCACTGAAAGGGCTTAACAATTAACATCATTGTCTCCTCTTCCAGAGAACCTGGGATCAACTACCAGCAACTATATGGTGGCCTATCTCCAGTTCCAAAGGATCATATAGATAGACAGACAGACAGACAGAGATAAGGATGGCAGGACTTCCTGGTGTTTCTTTCTTTCTTATCCTTTTTAAAAAATGTTTATTTATTTATTTATTCATGTATTTATTATATTTACGTACACTGTAGCTGTCTTCAGACACTCCAGAAGAGGGTGTCAGTTTCTGGAGAATCTAAATCACTCTTATGGTCTGAATATGATGTACATAAACACAGCCTCAGTTATACTTATAAAAATTTAATGAAGGGTGGGGCCACTGAAAGGGCTCAATAATTTACAGCATTGTCTCCTCTTCCAGAGAACCTTGGATAAACTACCAGCAACTATATGGTGGCCCATATCCAGTACCAGAGGATCAGACAGACAGACAGACAGACAGACAGAGATAAGAATGGCACGCCTGCCAGGTCTTTCTTTCTTTCTTGTCCTTTTTAAAAAATGTTTATTTATTTATGTATTTATTATATATAAGTACTCTGTAGCTATCTACAGACACTCCAGAAGAGGGTGTCAGATTCTGAATAATCTAAAACCATCTTATGGTCTGCATATGATGTACATAAACACAGCCTCAGATATACTTCTAAAAATTTAAAGATGGGTGGGGCCACTGAAAGGGCTCAACAATTAACAGCATTGTCTCCTCTTCCAGAGAACCTGGGATCAACTACCAGCAACTATATAGTGGCCTATCTTCAGTTCCAAAGGATCATATAGAGAGACAGACAGACAGACAGAAATGAGGATGGCAGGCCTGCCTGGTCTTTCTTTCTTTCTTATCCATTTGAAAAAATGTTTACATATTAATTAATTAATTTATTTATTTATTTATTTATTTATTAGATATAAGTACACTGTAGCTGTCTTCAGACACTCCAGAAGAGGGTGTGAGATTCTGGAGAATCTAAATACCTCTTATGGTCTGCATATGATGTACATAAACACAGACTCAAGTATACTTCTAAAAATTTAAAGATGGGTGGGGCCAAAGAATGGGCTCAACAATTAACAGCTTGTCTCCTCTTCCAGAGAACCTGGGATCAACTACCAGCAACTATATGGTGGCCCATCTGTAGTTCCAGGGATCAGACAGACAGACAGAGAGACAGAGATAAGGATGGCAGGCCTGCCTGGTCTTTCTTTCTTACTTATCCTGTTTAAAAAATGTTTATTTATTTATTTATTTATTTATGTATTTATTAGATATAAGTACACTGTAGCTGTCTTCAGACACTCCAGAAGAGGGTGTCAGATTCTGGAGAATTTAAATCACTCTTATGGTCTGCATATGATGTACATAAATACAGCCTCACATTTACCAATAAAAATTTAAAGATGGTTGGGGCCACTGAAAGGGCTCAACAATTCACAACATTGTCTCCTCTTCCAGAGAAACTGGGAAAAACTACCAGCAAATATATGGTGGCCCATATCCAGTTCCAGAGGATCAGACAGACAGACAGACAGACAGACAGTGATAAGGATGGCAGGCCTGCCTGATTTTTCTTTCTTTCTTATCCTTTTTAAAAAATGTTTATTTAATTATTAATTTATTTATGTATGTATTTATTAGATATAAGTACACTGTAGCTGTCTTCAGACACTCCAGTAGAGGGTGTCAGATTCTGAAGAATCTAAAACCATCTTATGGTCTGCATATGATGTACATAAACACAGCCTCAGATATACTTCTAAAATTTAATGAAGGGAGGGGCCACTGAAAGGGCTCAACAATTAACAGCATTATCTCCTCTTCCAGAGAACCTGGGATCAACTACCAGCAACTTTATGGTGTCCCATCTACAGTTCCAGGGGATCAGACAGACAGACAGACAGACAGAGATAAGGATGGCAGGCCTGCCATGTCTTTCTTTCTTACTTATCCTGTTTAAAAAATGTTTATTTATTTATTTATTTATTTATTTATTTATTTATTTACGTATTTATTAGATATAATTACACTGTAGCTGTCTTCAGACAGTCCAGAAAAGGGTGTCAATTCTGGAGAATCTAAATCCCTCTTATGGTCTGCATATGATGTACATAAACACAGCCTCACATATACTTCTAAACATTTAAAGATGGGTGGGGCCACTGAAAGGGCTCAACAATGAACAGCATTGTCTCCTCTTCCAGAGAACCTGGGAAAAACTAACAGCAAATATATGGTGGCCCTTATCCAGTTCCAAAGGTTCAGACAGAGAGACAGACAGACAGAGATAAGGATTGCAGGCCTGCCTGATTTTTCTTTCTTTCTTATCCTTTATAAAAAATGTTTATTTATTTATTAATTTATTTATTTATGTATTTATTAGATATAAGTACACTGTAGCTGTCTTCAGACACTCCAGTAGACGGTTTCAGATTCTGAAAAATCTAAAACCGTCTTCTGGTCTGCATATGATGTACATAAACACAGCCTCAGATATACTTCAAAAAATTTAATGAAGGATGGGGCCACTGAAAGGGCTCAACAATTAACAGCATTATCTCCTCTTCCAGAGAACCTGGGATCAACTACCAGCAACTATATGGTGGCTCATCTCCAGTTCCCAGGGATCAGACAGACAGACAGACACACAGACAGAGATATCGATGGCAGGCCTGCCTGGTCTTTCTTTCTTTCTTATACTTTTTAAAAAATGTTTATTTATTTATTTATTCATGTATTTATTAGATATAAGTACACTGTAGCTGTCTTAGACACTCCAGAAGTGGGTGTCTGGTTCTGTAGAATCTAAATCCCTCTTATGGTCTGCATATGATGTACATAAACACAGCCTAACATACAGTTCTAAATATTTAAAAATGGGTGGGGCCATTGAAAGGGCTCAACAATGAACAGCATTGTCTCCTCTTCCAGAGAACCTCGGCTCAACTACCAGCAACTATATGGTGGCCCATCTCCAGTTCCAGGGGATCAGACAGACAGACAGTCAGACATACAGAGATAAGGATGGCAGGACTGCCTGGTCTTTCTTTCTTTCTTATCCTTTTGAAAAAATGTTTACTTATTTATTTATTTATGTATTTATTAGATATAAGTAAACTGTAGCTGTCTTCAGACACTCCAGAAGAGGGTGTCAGATTCTGGAGAATCTAAATCCCTCTTATGGCCTGCATATGATGTACATAAACACAGACTCATGTATACTTCTAAAAATTTAAAGATGTGTGGGGCCACTGAGAGGGCTCAAAAATTAACAGCATTGTCTCATCTTCCAGAGAACCTGGGATCAACTACCAGCAACTATATGGTGGCTCATCTCCAGTTCCAGTGGATCAGAAAGACAGAGAGACAGACAGACAGAGATAAGGATGGCAGGCCTGCCTGGTCTTTCTTTATTTCTTATCCTTTATAAAAAATGTATATTTATTTATTTATTTATTTATTTATTTATTTATTTATGTATGTATTAGATATAAGTACACTGTAGCCGTCTTCAGACACTCCAGAAGAGGGTGTCAGATTCTAGAGAATCTAAATCCCTCTTATGGTCTGCATATGATGTACATAAACACAGCCTCAGATATACTTCTAAAAATTTAAAGAAAGGTGGGACCACTGAAAGGGCTCAACAATTACCATCACTGTCTCCACTTCCAGAGAACCTGGGATCAACTACCAGCAACTATATGGTGGCCCATCTGCAGTTCCTGGGGATCAGACAGACAGACAGACAGACAGAGATAAGGATGGCAGGCCTGCCATGTCTTTCTTTCTTACTTATCCTGTTTAAAAAATGTTTATTTATTTATTTATTTATTTATTTATTTACGTATTTATTAGATATAATTACACTGTAGCTGTCTTCAGACAGTCCAGAAAAGGGTGTCAATTCTGGAGAATCTAAATCCCTCTTATGGTCTGCATATGATGTACATAAACACAGCCTCACATATACTTCTAAACATTTAAAGATGGGTGGGGCCACTGAAAGGGCTCAACAATGAACAGCATTGTCTCCTCTTCCAGAGAACCTGGGAAAAACTAACAGCAAATATATGGTGGCCCTTATCCAGTTCCAAAGGTTCAGACAGAGAGACAGACAGACAGAGATAAGGATGGCAGGCCTGCCTGATTTTTCTTTCTTTCTTATCCTTTATAAAAAATGTTTATTTATTTATTAATTTATTTATTTATGTATTTATTAGATATAAGTACACTGTAGCTGTCTTCAGACACTCCAGTAGACGGTGTCAGATTCTGAAAAATCTAAAACCATCTTCTGGTCTGCATATGATGTACATAAACACAGCCTCAGATATACTTCAAAAAATTTAATGAAGGATGGGGCCACTGAAAGGGCTCAACAATTAACAGCATTATCTCCTCTTCCAGAGAACCTGGGATCAACTACCAGCAACTATATGGTGGCTCATCTCCAGTTCCCAGGGATCAGACAGACAGACAGACACACAGACAGAGATATCGATGGCAGGCCTGCCTGGTCTTTCTTTCTTTCTTATACTTTTTAAAAAATGTTTATTTATTTATTTATTCATGTATTTATTAGATATAAGTACACTGTAGCTGTCTTAGACACTCCAGAAGTGGGTGTCTGGTTCTGTAGAATCTAAATCCCTCTTATGGTCTGCATATGATGTACATAAACACAGCCTAACATACAGTTCTAAATATTTAAAAATGGGTGGGGCCATTGAAAGGGCTCAACAATGAACAGCATTGTCTCCTCTTCCAGAGAACCTCGGCTCAACTACCAGCAACTATATGGTGGCCCATCTCCAGTTCCAGGGGATCAGACAGACAGACAGTCAGACATACAGAGATAAGGATGGCAGGACTGCCTGGTCTTTCTTTCTTTCTTATCCTTTTGAAAAAATGTTTACTTATTTATTTATTTATGTATTTATTAGATATAAGTAAACTGTAGCTGTCTTCAGACACTCCAGAAGAGGGTGTCAGATTCTGGAGAATCTAAATCCCTCTTATGGCCTGCATATGATGTACATAAACACAGACTCATGTATACTTCTAAAAATTTAAAGATGTGTGGGGCCACTGAGAGGGCTCAAAAATTAACAGCATTGTCTCATCTTCCAGAGAACCTGGGATCAACTACCAGCAACTATATGGTGGCTCATCTCCAGTTCCAGTGGATCAGAAAGACAGAGAGACAGACAGACAGAGATAAGGATGGCAGGCCTGCCTGGTCTTTCTTTATTTCTTATCCTTTATAAAAAATGTTTATTTATTTATTTATTTATTTATTTATTTATTTATTTATTTATGTATGTATGTATTAGATATAAGTACACTGTAGCCGTCTTCAGACACTCCAGAAGAGGGTGTCAGATTCTAGAGAATCTAAATCCCTCTTATGGTCTGCATATGATGTACATAAACACAGCCTCACATATACTTCTAAAAATTTAAAGAAAGGTGGGACCACTGAAAGGGCTCAACAATTACCATCACTGTCTCCACTTCCAGAGAACCTGGGATCAACTACCAGCAACTATATGGTGGCCCATCTGTAGTTCCTGGGGATCAGACAGACAGACAGACAGACAGAGATAAGGATGGCAGGCCTGCCAGGTTTTCTTTCTTACTTATCCTTTTTTAAAAAATGTTTATTTATTTATTTTTTTATGTATTTATGTATTTATTAGATATAAGTACACTGTAGCTGTTCAGACACTCCAGAAGAGTGTGTCAGATTCTGGAGAATCTAAATCCCTCTTATGGTCTGCATATGATGTACATAAACACAGCCTCACGTATAATTCTAAAAATTTAAAGATGGGTGGGACCACTGAAAGGGCTTAACAATTAACATCATTGTCTCCTCTTCCAGAGAACCTGGGATCAACTACCAGCAACTATATGGTGGCCCATATCCAGTTCCAAAGGTTCAGACAGACAGACAGACAGACAGAGATACGGATGGCAGGCCTGCCTGATTTTTCTTTCTTTCTTATCCTTTATAAAAAATGTTTTTTATTTATTAATTTATTTATTTATGTATTTATTAGATATAAGTACACTGTAGCTGTCTTCAGACACTCCAGTAGACGGTGTCAGATTCTGAAAAATCTAAAACCATCTTCTGGTCTGCATATGATGTACATAAACACAGCCTCAGATATACTTTAAAAAATTTAATGAAGGGTGTGGCCACTAAAAGGGATCAACAATTAACAGCATTGTCTCCTCTTCCAGAGAACCTGGGATCAATAACCAGTAATTATATGGTGGCCCATCTCCAGTTCCAGGGGATCAGACAGACACACAGACAGACAGACAGAGATAAGGATGGCAGGCCTGCCTGGTCTTTCTTTCTTTCTTATCATTTTAAAAAAGGTTTATTTATTTATTTATGTATTTATTAGATATAAGTACACTATAGCTATCTTCAGACACTCCAGAAGAGGGTGTTTGATTCTGCAGAACGTAAATCCCATTTATGTTCTGCATATGATGTACATAAACACAGCCTCACATATTCTTCTAAAAATTTAAAGATGGTTGGGGCCACTGAAAGGAACCAACAATTAACAGCATTGTCTCCTCTTCCAGAGAACCTGGGATCAACTACCAGCAACTATATGTTGGCCCATCTCCAGTTTCAGGGGATCAGACAGACAAACAAACAGACAGAAAGACAGAGATAAGGATGGCAGGCCTGCCTGGTCTTTCTTTCTTTCTTATCCTTTTTAAAAAATGCTTATTTATTTATTTATGTATTTTTTAGATATAAGTACACTGTAGCTGTCTTCAGACACTCCATAAGAGGGTGTCAGATTCTGGAGAATCTAAATCCCTCTTATGGTCTGCATATGATGTACATAAACACAGCCTCACATATACTTCTAAAAATTTAAAGATGGGTGGGGTCACTAAAGAAAGGGCTCAACAATTAACAGCATTGTCTCCTCTTCCAGAGAACCTGGGATGAACTACCAGCAACTATATGGTGGCCCATCTCCAGTTCCAGGGGATCAGACAGACAGACAGACAGACAGAGATAAGGATGGCAGGCGTGCCTGGTCTTTCTTTCTTTATTATACTGTTGAAAAAATGTTTATTTATTTATTTATTTATTTATTTTTATTTATGTATTTATTAGATATAAGTACACTGTAGCTGTCTTCAGACACTCTAGAAAAGGGTCTCATCTTCTGGAGAATCTAAATCCCTCTTATGGTCTTCATATGATGTACATAAACACAGCCTCACATATACTTCTAAAAATTTAAAGATGGGTGGGCCCACTGAAAGGGCTCAACAATTAACAGCATTGTCTCTTCTTCCAGAGAATGTGGGATCAACTACCAGCAACTATATGGTGGCCCATCTCGAGTCCAAGGGGATCAGACAGACTGTAGACAGACAGAAAGACAGACAGAGATAAGGATGGCAGGCCTGCCTGGTCTTTCTTTCTTTCTTATCCTGTTTAAAAAATGTTTTTTATTTATTTATTTATTTATTTATTTATTTATTTATTTATTTATTTATTTATTTAATATAAGTACACTGTAGCTGTCTTCAGACACTCCAGAAGAGGGTGTCAGATTCTGGAGAATCTAAATCACATTTATGGTCTGCATAAGATGTACATAAACACAGCCTCACATATACTTCTAAATATTTAAAGATGGGTGGCGCCACTGAAAGGGCTCAACAATTAACAGCATTGTCTCCTCTTCCAGAGAACCTGGGATCAACTACCAGCAACTATATGGTGACCTATCTTCAGTTCCAAAGGATCATATAGAGAGACAGACAGACAGACAGAAATGAGGATGGCAGGCCTGCCTGGTCTTTCTTTCTTTCTTATCCATTTGAAAAAATGTTTACTTATTAATTAATTAATTAATTAATTAATTCATTTATTTATTAGATATAAGTACACTGTAGCTGTCTTCAGACACTCCAGAAAAGGGTGTGAGATTCAGGAGAATCTAAATACCTCTTATGGTCTGCATATGATGTACATAAACACAGACTCAAGTATACTTCTAAAAATTTAAAGATGGGTGGGGCCAAAGAATGGGCTCAACAATTAACAGTGTTGTCTCCTCTTCCAGAGAACCTGGGATCAACTACCAGCAACTATATGTTGGCCCATATGCAGTTCCAGGGATCAGACAGACAGACAGACAGACAGAGATAAGGATGGCAGGCCTGCCTTGTCTTTCTTTCTTACTTATACTGTTTAAAAAATGTTTATTTATTTATTTATTTATTTATTTATGTATTTATTAGATATAAGTACACTGTAGCTGTCTTCAGACACTCCAGAAGAGGGTGTCAGATTCTGGAGAATTTAAATCACTCTTATGGTCTGCATATGATGTACATAAATACAGCCTCACATTTACCTCTAAAAATTTAAAGATGGGTGGGGCCACTGAGAGGGCTCAAAAATTAACAGCATTGTCTCCTCTTCCAGAGAACATTGGATAAACTACCAGCAACTATATGGTGGCCCATCTCCAGTTCCAGGGTATCAGACAGACAGACAGAGAGACAGAGATAAGGATGGAGGCCTGCCTGGTTTTTCTTTCTTTCTTATACTTTAAAAAAAATGTTTATTTATTTATTTATTTATTTATTTATTTATTTATATATTTATTTATTAGAAATAATTACACTGTAGCTGTCTTTAGACACTCTAGAAGAGGGTCTCATCTTCTGGAGAATCTAAATCCCTCTTATGGTCTTCATATGATGTACATAAACACAGCCTCACATATACTTCTAAAAATTTAAACATGGGTGGGCCCACTGAAAGGGCTCAACAATTAACAGCATTGTCTCCTCTTCCAGAGAACCTTGGATAAACTACCAGCAACTATATGGTGGCCCATCTCCAGTTCTAGGGTATCACACAGACAGACAGACAGACAGAGATAAGGGTGGCAGGCTTGCCTGGTCTTTCTTTCTGTCTTATCCTTTTTTAAAAATGTTTATTTATTTATTTATTTATTTATTTATTTATTTATTTATTTATGTATTTATTAGATATAAGTACACTGTAGCTGTCTTCAGAAAATACAGAAGAGGGTGTCAGATTCAGAAGAATCTAAATCCCTCTTATGGTCTGCATATGATGTACATAAACACAGCCTCACATACCCTTCAAAATTTAAAGATGTGTGGGGCCACTGAAAGGGCTCAACAATTAACAGCATTGTCTCCTCTTCCAGAGAACCTGGGATCAACTACCAGCAACTATATGGTGGCCTATCTCCAGTTCCAAAGGATCATATAGATAGACAGACAGACAGACAGAGATAAGGATGGCAGGACTTCCTGGTGTTTCTTTCTTTCTTATCCTTTTTAAAAAATGTTTATTTATTTATTTATTCATGTATTTATTATATTTACGTACACTGTAGCTGTCTTCAGACACTCCAGAAGAGGGTGTCAGTTTCTGGAGAATCTAAATCACTCTTATGGTCTGAATATGATGTACATAAACACAGTCTCAGATATACTTATAAAAATTTAATGAAGGGTGGGGCCACTGAAAGGGCTCAATAATTTACAGCATTGTCTCCTCTTCCAGAGAACCTTGGATAAACTACCAGCAACTATATGGTGGCCCATATCCAGTACCAGAGGATCAGACAGACAGACAGGCAGACAGACAGAGATAAGGATGGCAGGCCTGCCAGGTCTTTCTTTCTTTCTTGTCCTTTTTAAAAAATGTTTATTTATTTATGTATTTATTATATATAAGTACTCTGTAGATATCTACAGACACTCCAGAAGAGGGTGTCAGATTCTGAAGAATCTAAAACCATCTTATGGTCTGCATATGATGTACATAAACACAGCCTCAGATATACTTCTAAAAATTTAAAGATGGGTGGGGCCACTGAAAGGGCTCAACAATTAACAGCATTGTCTCCTCTTCCAGAGAACCTGGGATCAACTACCAGCAACTATATGGTGACCTATCTTCAGTTCCAAAGGATCATATAGAGAGACAGACAGACAGACAGAAATGAGGATGGCAGGCCTGCCTGGTCTTTCTTTCTTTCTTATCCATTTGAAAAAATGTTTACTTATTAATTAATTAATTTATTTATTTATTTATTTATTTATTTATTAGATATAAGTACACTGTAGCTGTCTTCAGACACTCCAGAAAAGGGTGTGAGATTCTGGAGAATCTAAATACCTCTTATGGTCTGCATATGATGTACATAAACACAGACTCAAGTATACTTCTAAAAATTTAAAGATGGGTGGGGCCAAAGAATGGGCTCAACAATTAACAGTGTTGTCTCCTCTTCCAGAGAACCTGGGATCAACTACCAGCAACTATATGGTGGCCCATATGCAGTTCCAGGGATCAGACAGACAGACAGACAGACAGAGATGAGGATGGCAGGCCTGCCTGGTCTTTCTTTCTTACTTATCCTGTTTAAAAAATGTTTATTTATTTATTTATTTATTTATTTATTTATTTATTTATTTATTAGAAATAAGTACACTGTAGCTGTCTTCAGACACTCTAGAAGAGGGTCTCATCTTCTGGAGAATCTAAATCCCTCTTATGGTCTTCATATGATGTACATAAACACAACCTCACATATACTTCTAAAAATTTAAAGATGGGTGGGCCCACTGAAAGGGCTCAACAATTAACATCATTGTCTCTTCTTCCAGAGAACGTGGGATCAACTACCAGCAACTATATGGGTGCCCATCTCAAGTTCCAGGGGATAAGACAGACAGACAGACAGACAGAGATAAGGATGGCAGGCCTGCCTGATTTTTCTTTCTTTCTTATCCTTTTAAAAAAATGTTTATTTATTTGTTTATTTGTTTATTTATTTATTTATTCATTTATTTATTTATCAGATATAAGTACACTGTAGCTGTCTTCAGACTCTCCAGAAGAGGGTGTCAGATTCTGGAGAATCTATATCCCTCTTATGGTCTGCATATGATGTACATGAACACAGCCTCACATATACTTCTAAAAATTTAAAGATGGGTGGGGCCACTGAAAGGGCTCAAAAATTAACAGCATTGTCTCCTCTTCCAGAGAACCTGGGATCAACTACCAGCAACTATATGGTGGCCCATCTCGAGTCCAAGGGGATCAGACAGACTGTAGACAGACAGAAAGACAGACAGAGATAAGGATGGCAGGCCAGCCTGGTCTTTCTTTCTTTCTTATCCTTTATAAAAAATGTTTTTTATTTATTAATTTATTTATTTATGTATTTATTAGATATAAGTACACTGTAGCTGTCTTCAGACACTCCAGTAGACGGTGTCAGATTCTGAAAAATCTAAAACCATCTTCTGGTCTGCATATGATGTACATAAACACAGCCTCAGATATACTTTAAAAAATTTAATGAAGGGTGTGGCCACTAAAAGGGATCAACAATTAACAGCATTGTCTCCTCTTCCAGAGAACCTGGGATCAATAACCAGTAATTATATGGTGGCCCATCTCCAGTTCCAGGGGATCAGACAGACACACAGACAGACAGACAGAGATAAGGGTGGCAGGCCTGCCCAATCTTTCTTACTTTCTTATCCTTTTAAAAAAATGTTTATTTATTTATTTATTCATTTATTTATTTATTTATTTATTTATTTATTTATTTATTTATTTATTAGATATAAGTAAACTGTAGCTGTCTTCAGACACTCCAGAAGAGGGTGTCAGATTCTGGAGATTCTAATCCCTCTTATGGTCTGCATATGATGTACATAAACACAGCCTCACATATACTTCTAAAATTTTAAAGATGGGTGGAGCCACAGAAAGGGCTCAACAATTAACAGCATTGTCTCCTCTTCCAGA
The DNA here is from genome assembly GCF_978045245.1 of Mus caroli. Lineage (NCBI taxonomy): Eukaryota > Metazoa > Chordata > Mammalia > Rodentia > Muridae > Mus > Mus caroli. The sequence goes on along the minus strand of NW_028227495.1, from coordinate 33,915 downwards.
GAACCTGGGATCAACTACCAGCAACTATATGGTGGCCCATCTCGAGACCAAGGGGATCAGACAGACTGTAGACAGACAGAAAGACAGACAGAGATAAGGATGGCAGGCCAGCCTGGTCTTTCTTTCTTTCTTATCCTGTTTAAAAAATGTTTATTTATTTATTTATTTATTTATTTATTTATTTATTTATTTAATATAAGTACACTGTAGCTGTCTTCAGACACTCCAGAAGAGGGTGTCAGATTCTGGAGAATCTAAATCACATTTATGGTCTGCATAAGATGTACATAAACACAGCCTCACATATACTTCTAAATATTTAAAGATGGGTGGCGCCACTGAAAGGGCTCAACAATTAACAGCATTGTATCCTCTTCCAGAGAACCTGGGATCAACTACCAGCAACACTATGGTGGCCCATCTACAGTTCCAGGGTATCAGACAGACAGACAGACAGACAGACAGACAGACAGACAGACAGAGATAAGGGTGGCAGGCCTGCCCAATCTTTCTTACTTTCTTATCCTTTTAAAAAAATGTTTATTTATTTATTTATTCATTTATTTATTTATTTATTTATTTATTTATTTATTTATTTATTAGATATAAGTAAACTGTAGCTGTCTTCAGACACTCCAGAAGAGGGTGTCAGATTCTGGAGATTCTAATCCCTCTTATGGTCTGCATATGATGTACATAAACACAGCCTCACATATACTTCTAAAATTTTAAAGATGGGTGGAGCCACAGAAAGGGCTCAACAATTAACAGCATTGTCTCCTCTTCCAGAGAACCTTGGATAAACTACCAGCAACTATATGGTGGCCCATCTCCAGTTCTAGGGTATCACACAGACAGACAGACAGACAGAGATAAGGGTGGCAGGCTTGCCTGGTCTTTCTTTCTGTCTTATCCTTTTTAAAAAATGTTTATTTATTTATTTATTTATTTATTTATTTATGTATTTATTAGATATAAGTATACTGTAGCTGTCTTCAGAAAATACAGAAGAGGGTGTCAGATTCTGGAGAATCTAAATCCCTCTTATGGTCTGCATATGATGTACATAAACACAGCCTCACATACCCTTCTAAAAATTTAAAGATGGGTGGGGCCACTGAAAGGGCTCAACAATTAACAGCATTGTCTCCTCTTCCAGAGAACCTGGGATCAACTACCAGCAACTATATGGTGGCCTATCTCCAGTTCCAAAGGATCATATAGATAGACAGACAGACAGACAGAGATAAGGATGGCAGGACTTCCTGGTGTTTCTTTCTTTCTTATCCTTTTTAAAAAATGTTTATTTATTTATTTATTCATGTATTTATTATATTTACGTACACTGTAGCTGTCTTCAGACACTCCAGAAGAGGGTGTCAGTTTTTGGAGAATCTAAATCACTCTTATGGTCTGAATATGATGTACATAAACACAGCCTCAGATATACTTATAAAAATTTAATGAAGGGTGGGGCCACTGAAAGGGCTCAATAATTTACAGCATTGTCTCCTCTTCAAGAGAACCTTGGATAAACTACCAGCAACTATATGGTGGCCCATATCCAGTACCAGAGGATCAGACAGACAGACAGGCAGACAGACAGAGATAAGGATGGCAGGCCTGCCAGGTCTTTCTTTCTTTCTTGTCCTTTTTAAAAAATGTTTATTTATTTATGTATTTATTATATATAAGTACTCTGTAGATATCTACAGACACTCCAGAAGAGGGTGTCAGATTCTGAAGAATCTAAAACCATCTTATGGTCTGCATATGATGTACATAAACACAGCCTCAGATATACTTCTAAAAATTTAAAGATGGGTGGGGCCACTGAAAGGGCTCAACAATTAACAGCATTGTCTCCTCTTCCAGAGAACCTGGGATCAACTACCAGCAACTATATGGTGACCTATCTTCAGTTCCAAAGGATCATATAGAGAGACAGACAGACAGACAGAAATGAGGATGGCAGGCCTGCCTGGTCTTTCTTTCTTACTTATCCTGTTTAAAAAATGTTTATTTATTTATTTATTTATATCTTTATGTATTTATTAGATATAAGTACACTGTAGCTGTCTTCAGACACTCCAGAAGAGGGTGTCAGATTCTGGAGAATTTAAATCACTCTTATGGTCTGCATATGATGTACATAAATACAGCCTCACATTTACCTCTAAATATTTAAAGATGGGTGGGGCCACTGAGAGGTCTCAACAATTAACAGCATTGTCTCCTCTTCCAGAGAACATTGGATAAACTACCAGCAACTATATGGTGGCCCATCTCCAGTTCCAGGGTATCAGACAGACAGACAGAGAGACAGAGATAAGGATGGAGGCCTGCCTGGTCTTTCTTTCTTTCTTATACTTTTAAAAAATGTTTATTTATTTATTTATTTATTTATTTATTTATTTATTTATTTATTTATGTATTTATTAGAAATAAGTACACTGTAGCTGTCTTCAGACACTCTAGAAGAGGGTCTCATCTTCTGGAGAATCTAAATCCCTCTTATGGTCTTCATATGATGTACATAAACACAGCCTCACATATACTTCTAAAAATTTAAAGATGGGTGGGCCCACTGAAAGGGCTCAACAATTAACAGCATTGTCTCTTCTTCCAGAGAACTTGGGATCAACTACCAGCAACTATATGGTGGCCCATCTCAAGTTCCAGGGGATAAGACAGACAGACAGACAGACAGACAGAGATAAGGATGGCAGGCCTGCCTGATTTTTCTTTCTTTCTTATCCTTTTAAAAAATGTTTATTTATTTGTTTATTTGTTTATTTATTTATTTATTTATTTATTTATTTATCAGATATAAGTACACTGTAGCTGTGTTCAGACTCTCCAGAAGAGGGTGTCACATTCTGGAGAATCTATATCACTCTTATGGTCTGCATATGATGTACATGAATACAGCCTCACATATACTTCTAAAAATTTAAAGATGTGTGGGGCCACTGAAAGGGCTCAAAAATTAACAGCATTGTCTCCTCTTCCAGAGAACCTGGGATCAACTACCAGCAACTATATGGTGGCCCATCTCGAGTCCAAGGGGATCAGACAGACTGTAGACAGACAGAAAGACAGACAGAGATAAGGATGGCAGGCCTGCCTGGTTTTTCTTTCTTTCTTATCCTGTTTAAAAAATGTTTATTTATTTATTTATGTATTTATTTATTTATTTATTTATTTATTTATTTATTTGATATAAGTACACTGTAGCTGTCTTCAGACACTCCAGAAGAGGGTGTCAGATTCTGGAGAATCTAAATCACATTTATGGTCTGCATAAGATGTACATAAACACAGCCTCACATATACTTCTAAATATTTAAAGATGGGTGGCGCCGATGAAAGGGCTCAACAATTAACAGCATTGTATCCTCTTCCAGAGAACCTGGGATCAACTACCAGCAACACTATGGTGGCCCATCTACAGTTCCAGGGTATCAGACAGACAGACAGACAGACAGACAGAGATAAGGGTGGCAGGCCTGCCCGGTCTTTCTTACTTTCTTATCCTTTTTAAAAAATGTTTATTTATTTATTTATTTATTTATTTATTCATTTATTTATTTATTTATTTATTTATGTATTTATTAGATATAAGTAAACTGTAGCTGTCTTCAGACACTCCAGAAGAGGGTGTCAGATTCTGGAGAATCTAAATCCCTCTTATGGTCTGCATATGATGTACATAAACACAGCCTCACATACCCTTCTAAAAATTTAAAGATGGGTGGGGCCACTGAAAGGGCTAAACAATTAACAGCATTGTCTCCTCTTCCAGAGAACCTGGGATCAACTACCAGCAACTATATGGTGGCCTATCTCCAGTTCCAAAGGATCATATAGATAGACAGACAGACAGACAGAGATAAGGATGGCAGGACTTCCTGGTGTTTCTTTCTTTCTTATCCTTTTTAAAAAATGTTTATTTATTTATTTATTCATGTATTTATTATATTTACGTACACTGTAGCTGTCTTCAGACACTCCAGAAGAGGGTGTCAGTTTCTGGAGAATCTAAATCACTCTTATGGTCTGAATATGATGTACATAAACACAGCCTCAGATATACTTATAAAAATTTAATGAAGGGTGGGGCCACTGAAAGGGCTCAATAATTTACAGCATTGTCTCCTCTTCCAGAGAACCTTGGATAAACTACCAGCAACTATATGGTGGCCCATATCCAGTACCAGAGGATCAGACAGACAGACAGACAGACAAACAGAGATAAGAATGGCAGGCCTGCCAGGTCTTTCTTTCTTTCTTGTCCTTTTTAAAAAATGTTTATTTATTTATGTATTTATTATATATAAGTACTCTGTAGCTATCTACAGACACTCCAGAAGAGGGTGTCAGATTCTGAAGAATCTAAAACCATCTTATGGTCTGCATATGATGTACATAAACACAGCCTCAGATATACTTCTAAAAATTTAAAGATGGGTGGGGCCACTGAAAGGGCTCAACAATTAACAGCATTGTCTCCTCTTCCAGAGAACCTGGGATCAACTACCAGCAACTATATAGTGGCCTATCTTCAGTTCCAAAGGATCATATAGAGAGACAGACAGACAGACAGAAATGAGGATGGCAGGCCTGCCTGGTCTTTCTTTCTTTCTTATCCATTTGAAAAAATGTTTACTTATTAATTAATTAATTATTTTATTTATTTATTTATTTAGTTATTTATTTATTTATTTATTAGATATAAGTACACTGTAGCTGTCTTCAGACACTCCAGAAGAGGGTGTGAGATTCTGGAGAATCTAAATACCTCTTATGGTCTGCATATGATGTACATAAACACAGACTCAAGTATACTTCTAAAAATTTAAAGATGGGTGGGGCCAAAGAATGGGCTCAACAATTAACAGCGTTGTCTCCTCTTCCAGAGAACCTGGGATCAACTACCAGCAACTATATGGTGGCCCATCTGCAGTTCCAGGGATCAGACAGACAGACAGACAGACAGAGATAAGGATGGCAGGCCTGCCTGGTCTTTCGTTCTTACTTATCCTTTATAAAAAATGTTTATTTATTTATTTATTTATTTATTTATTTATTTATTTATTTATGTATTTTTTAGATATAAGTACACTGTAGCTGTCTTCAGACACTCCAGTATAGGGTGTCAGATTCTGGAGAATCTAAATCCCTCTTATGGTCTGCATATGATGTACATAAACACAGCCTCACATATACTTCTAAAAATTTAAAGATGGGTGGGGCCAATGAAAGGGCTCAATAATTAAGAGCATTGTCTCCTCTTCCAGAGAACCTGGGATCAACTACAAGCAACTATATGGTTGCCCATCTCCAGTTCCAGGGGATCAGACAGAGAGACAGACAGACAGACAGAGATAAGGATGGAAGGCCAGCCTGGTCTTTCTTTCTTTCTTATTCTTTTTAAAAAATGTTTATTTATTTATTTATTTATTTATTTATTTATTTATTTATGTATTTATTAGATATAAGTACACTGTAGCTATCTTCAGACACTCCAGAAGAGGGTGTCATATTCTGGAGAATCTAATTCCCTCTTATTGTCTGCATATGATGTACATAAACACAGCCTCACATACACCTCTAAAAATTTAAAGATTAGTGGGGCCACTGAAAGGGCTCAACAATTAACAGCATTGTCTCCTCTTCCAGAGAACCTGGGATCAACTACCAGCAACTATATGGTGGCCCATCTCCAGTTCCAGGAGATCAGAAAGACAGACAGACAGACAGAGAAAAGGATGGCAGGCCCTGTCTGGTCTTTCTTTTTTTCTTATCATTTTTTTAAATATTTATTTATTTATTTATTTATTTATTTATTTATTTATTTATTTATTTATTAGACATAAGTACACTGTAGCTGTCTTCAGACACTCCAGAAGAGGGTGTCAGATTCTGGAGAATCTAAATCCCTCTTATAGTCTGCCTATGTTGTACATAAACACAGCCTCACATACACTTCTAAAAATTTAAAGATGAGTGGGACCACTGAAAGGGCTCAACAATTAACAGCATTGTCTCCTCTTCCAGAGAACCTGGGATCAACTACCAGCAACTATATTGTGGCCCATCTCCAGTTCCAGGAGATCAGACAGACAGACAGACAGACAGACAGAGATAATGATGGCAGGCCTGCCTGGTCTTTCATTTTTTCTTATCCTTTTAAAAAATGTTTATTTATTTATTTATTTATTCATTTATTTATTAGATATAAGTACCGTGTAGCTGCCTTCAGATACTCCAGAAGAGGGTGTCAGATTCTGGAGAATATAAATCCCTCTTATGGTCTGCATATGATGTACATAAACAAAGCCTCACATATACTTCTAAAAATTTAAAGATGGGTGGGGCCACTGAAGGGCTCAACAATTAACAGCATTGTCTCCTCTTACAGAGAACATGGGATCAACTACCAGCAAAAATATGGTGGCCCATCTCCAGTTTCAGGGGATCAGACAGACAGACAGACAAACAGACAAGGATGGCAGGCCTGCCTGGTTGTTCTTTATTTCTTATCCTTTTTGAAAAAATGTTTATTTATTTATTTATGTATTTATTAGATATAAGTACACTGTAGAGGTCTTCAGACACTCCAGAAGAGGTTGTCAGATTCTGGAGAATCTAAATCCCTCTTATGGTCTGCATATGATGTACATAAACAGAGACTCACATTTACTTCCAAAAATTTAAAGATGGGTGGGGCCACTGAAAGGGCTCAACAATTAACAGCATTGTCTCCTCTTCCAGAGAACCTGAGATCAACTACCAGCAACTATATGGTGGCCCATTTCCAGGTCCAGGGAATCAGAAAGACAGATAGACAGACAGACAGAGATAAGGATGGCAGGCCTGCCTGTTATTTATTTTTTTCTTATCAATTTTAAAAAAAGTTTATTTATTCATTTATTTATTTATTTATTTATTTATTTATTTATTTATTTATTTATTTATTTATTAGAATAAGTACACTGTAGCTGTCTTCAGACACTCCAGAAGAGGGTGTCAGATTCTGGAGAATCTAAATCCCTCTTATAGTCTGCCTATGATGTACATAAACACAGCCTCACATATACTTCTAAAAATTTAAAGATGAGTGGGGCCACTGAAAGGGCTCAACAATTAACAGCATTGTCTCCTCTTCCAGAGAACCTGGGATCAACTATCAGCCACTATATGGTGGCCCATCTCCAGTTCCCCGGGATCAGACAGACAGACAGACAGACAGAGTTAAGGAACGCAGGCCTGCCTGGACTTTCTTTTTTTCTTATCATTTTTAAAAAATGATTATTTATTTATTTATTTATTTATTAGATATAAGTACATGGTAGCAGTCTTCTGACACTCCAGAAGACGGTGTCAGATTCTGGACAATCTAAATCCCTCTTATGGTCTGCATATGAGGTACATAAACACAGCCTCACATATACTTCTAAAAATTTAAAGATGGGTGGGGCCACTTTACTGCTCAAAAATTAACAGCATTGTCTCCTCTTCCAGAGAACCTGGGTTCAACTACCAGCAACTATATGGTGGCCCATCTCCAGTTCCAGGGGATCAGATAGACAGACAGACAGACATACAGACAGATAGAGATAAGGATGGCAGGCCTGCCTGGTCTTTCTTTCTTTCTTATCCTTTTTAAGAAATGTTTATTTATTTATTAATGTATATTAGATATAAGTACACTGTAGCTGTCTTCAGACACTGAGGAAGAGGGTGTCAGATTCTGGAGAATCTAAATCCCTCTTATGGACTGCAAATGATGTACATAAGCACAGACTCACAATTACTTCCAAAAATTTAAAGATGTGTGGGGCCACTGAAAGGGCTCAACAATTAACATCATTGTCTCCTCTTCCAGAGAACCTGGGATCAACTACCAGCAACTATATGGTGGCCCATCTCCAGTTCCAGGGGATCAGATAGACAGACAGACAGACAGAAGAGATAAGTATCGCAGGCCTGCCTGTTCTTTCTTTCTTTCTTTCTTATCCTTTTAAAATGTTTATTTATTTATTTATTTATTTATTTATTTATTTATTTATTTATTTATTTATTAGATTTAAGTACACTGTAGCTGTCTTCAGAAACTCAGGAGGAGGGTTTCAGGTTCTGGAGTATCTAAATCCCTCTTATGGACTGCATATGATGTACATTAACACAGCCTCATATATACTTCTAAAAATTTAAAGATGGGTGGGGCCACTGAAAGGGCTCAACAATTAACAGCCTTGTCTCCTCTTCCAGAGAACCTGGGATCAACTACCAGCAACTATATAATGGCCCATCTCCAGTTCCAGGGGATCAGACAGACAGACAGACAGACAGACAGACTAGAATGGCAGGCCTGTCTGGTTTTTCATTCTTTCTTATCCTTTTTAAAACATCTTTCTTTCTTTCTTTCTTTCTTTCTTTCTTTCTTTCTTTCTTTCTTTCTTTATTTATTTCTTTCTTTATTAGATATAAGTACACTGTAGATGTCTTCAGACACTCCAGAAGAGGGTATCAGTTTCTGGAGAATCTAAATCCCTCTTATGGTCTGCATACAATGTACATAAACACAGCCTCACATATACTTCTAAAAATTTAAAGATGGGTGGGGCCACTGAAAGGGCTCAACAATTAACAGCATTGTCTCCTCTTCCAGAGAACCTGGGATCAACTACCAGCAACTATATGGTGGCCCATCTCTAGTTCCAGGGGATCAGACAGACAGACTGACAGACAGAGATAAGGATGGCAGGCCTACCTGGTCTTTCTTTCCTTCTTATCCTTTTAAAAAAATGTTTATTTATTTATTTATGTATGTATTTATTAGATATAAGTACACAGTAGCTGTCTTCAGACACTCCAGAAGAGGGTGTCAGATTACGGAGAATCTAAATCCCTCTTATGGTCTGCATATGATGTATATAAACACAGCCTCACATATACTTCTAAAAATTTAAAGATGGGTGGGGCCACTTAAAGGGCTCAACAAATACCAGCATTGTCTCCTCTTCCAGAGAACCTGGGATCAACTACCAGCAAAAATATGGTGGCCCATCTCCAGTTTCAGGGGATCAGATAGACAGATAGACAAACAGACAAGTAAGGCAGGCCTGCTTGGTTTTTATTTCTTTCTTATCCTTTTTAAAACATGTTTATTTATTTATTTATGTATTTATTAGATATAAGTACACTCTAGCTGTCTTCAGACACTCCAGAAGAGGGTGTCAGATTCTGAAAAATCTAAATCCCTCTTATGGTCTGCATATGATGTACATAAACACAGCCTCACAAATTCTTCTAAAAATTTAAAGATGGGTGGAGCCACTGAAAGGGCTCAAAAATTAACAGCATTGTCTCCTCTTGCAGAGAAACTGGGATCAACTACCAGCAACTATATGGTGGCCCATCTCCAGTTCCAGGGTATCAGACAGACAGACAGATAGACAGAGATAAGGATGGCAGGCCTGCCTGGTCTTTCTTTCTTTCTTTCTTATCCATTTTTAAAAATGTTTGTTTATTTATTTATTTATTTATTTATTTATTTATTTATTTATTAGATATAAGTACACTGTAGTTGTCTTCAGTCACTCCAGAAGAGGGTGTCAGATTCTGGAGAATATAAATCCCTCTTATGGTCTGCATATGATGTACATAAACACAGCCTCACATATAGTTCTAAAAATTTAAAGATGGGTGGGGCCCCAGAAAGGGCTCAATAATTAACAGCATTGACTCCTCTTCCAGAGAACCTGGGATCAACAATGAGCAACTATATGGTTGCCCATCTTTCGTTCCAGTGGATCAGACAGACAGACAGACAGACAGAGATAAGGATGGCAGGCCTGCCTGGTCTTTCTTTTTTTCTTATCCTTTTTAAAAAATGTTTATTTATTTATGTATGTATATATTTATTTATTTATTTATTTATGTATTTATTAGATATAAGTACAATGTAGCTGTCTTCAGACACTCCAGAAGAGGGTGTCAGATTCTGGAGAATCTAAATCCCTCGTATGGTCTGCATATGATGTACATAAACACAGCCTCACATATACTTCTAAAAATTTAAAGATGGGTGGGGCTACTGAAAGGGCTCAACAACTAACAGCATTGTCTCCTCTTCCAGAGTACCTGGGATCAACTACCAGCAACTATATGGTGGCCCATCTCCAGTTCCAGGGGATCTGACAGATAGAGAGACAGACAGACTGACAGACAGACAAGGTGGCAGGCCTGCCTGGTCTTTCTTTCTTTCTTATCCTTTTTAAAAATGTTTATTAATTTATGTATGTATTTATTAGATAAAAGTACACGGTAGCTGTCTTCAAACACTCCCGAAGAGGGTGTCAGATTCTGGAGAATCTATATCCCTCTTATGATCTGCATATGATGTACATAAACACAGCCTCACATATACCTCTAAAAACTTAAAGATGGGTGGGGCCACTGAAAGGGCTCAACAATTAACAGCATTGTCTCCTCTTCCAGAGAACCTGGGATCACCTACCAGCAACTATATAATGGCCCATCTCCAGTTCCAGGGGATCAGACAGACAGACAGACAGACAGACTAGAATGGCAGGCCTGTCTGGTTTTTCATTCTTTCTTATCCTTTTTAAAAAATGTTTATTTGTTTATTTATGAATTTATTAGATATAATTACACTGTAGCTGTCTTCAGACACTCCAGTAGAGGGTGTCAGATTCTGGAGAATCTAAATCCTTGTTATGGTCTGCATATGATATACATAAACAGAGACTCACATATACTTCTAAAAATTTAAAGATGGGTGGGACCACTGAAAGGGCTCAACAATTAACAGCATTATCTCCTCTCCAGAGAACCTGGGTTCAACTACCATCAACTATATGGTGGCCCATCTCCAGTTCCAGGGGATCAGACAGACAGACAGAGAAACAGACAAGGATAAGGATGGCATGCCTGCCTGGTCTTTCTTTCTTTCTTATCCATTTTTAAAAATGTTTATTTATTTATTTATTTATTTATTTATTTATTTATTTATTAGATATAAGTATACTGTAGCTGTCTTCAGACACTCCAGAATAGGGTGTCAGATTCTGGAGAATCTAAATCCCTCTTATGGTCTGCATATGATGTACATAAACACAGCCTCACATATACTTCTAAAAATTTAAAGATGGGTAGGACCACTGAAAGGGCTCAACAATTAACATCATTGTCTCCTCTTCCAGAGAACCTGGGATCAACTACCAGCAACTATATGGTGGCCGATCTGCAGTTCCAGGGGATCAGACAGACAGACAGACAGACAGAGTTAAGGAACGCAGGCCTGCCTGGACTTTCTTTTTTTCTTATCATTTTTAAAAAATGATTATTTATTTATTTATTTATTTATTAGATATAAGTACATGGTAGCAGTCTTCTGACACTCCAGAAGACGGTGTCAGATTCTGGACAATCTAAATCCCTCTTATGGTCTGCATATGAGGTACATAAACACAGCCTCACATATACTTCTAAAAATTTAAAGATGGGTGGGGCCACTTTACTGCTCAAAAATTAACAGCATTGTCTCCTCTTCCAGAGAACCTGGGTTCAACTACCAGCAACTATATGGTGGCCCATCTCCAGTTCCAGGGGATCAGATAGACAGACAGACAGACATACAGACAGATAGAGATAAGGATGGCAGGCCTGCCTGGTCTTTCTTTCTTTCTTATCCTTTTTAAGAAATGTTTATTTATTTATTAATGTATATTAGATATAAGTACACTGTAGCTGTCTTCAGACACTGAGGAAGAGGGTGTCAGATTCTGGAGAATCTAAATCCCTCTTATGGACTGCAAATGATGTACATAAGCACAGACTCACAATTACTTCCAAAAATTTAAAGATGTGTGGGGCCACTGAAAGGGCTCAACAATTAACATCATTGTCTCCTCTTCCAGAGAACCTGGGATCAACTACCAGCAACTATATGGTGGCCCATCTCCAGTTCCAGGGGATCAGATAGACAGACAGACAGACAGAAGAGATAAGTATCGCAGGCCTGCCTGTTCTTTCTTTCTTTCTTTCTTATCCTTTTAAAATGTTTATTTATTTATTTATTTATTTATTTATTTATTTATTTATTAGATTTAAGTACACTGTAGCTGTCTTCAGAAACTCAGGAGGAGGGTTTCAGGTTCTGGAGTATCTAAATCCCTCTTATGGACTGCATATGATGTACATTAACACAGCCTCATATATACTTCTAAAAATTTAAAGATGGGTGGGGCCACTGAAAGGGCTCAACAATTAACAGCCTTGTCTCCTCTTCCAGAGAACCTGGGATCAACTACCAGCAACTATATAATGGCCCATCTCCAGTTCCAGGGGATCAGACAGACAGACAGACAGACAGACAGACTAGAATGGCAGGCCTGTCTGGTTTTTCATTCTTTCTTATCCTTTTTAAAACATCTTTCTTTCTTTCTTTCTTTCTTTCTTTCTTTCTTTCTTTCTTTCTTTCTTTCTTTATTTATTTCTTTCTTTATTAGATATAAGTACACTGTAGATGTCTTCAGACACTCCAGAAGAGGGTATCAGTTTCTGGAGAATCTAAATCCCTCTTATGGTCTGCATACAATGTACATAAACACAGCCTCACATATACTTCTAAAAATTTAAAGATGGGTGGGGCCACTGAAAGGGCTCAACAATTAACAGCATTGTCTCCTCTTCCAGAGAACCTGGGATCAACTACCAGCAACTATATGGTGGCCCATCTCTAGTTCCAGGGGATCAGACAGACAGACTGACAGACAGAGATAAGGATGGCAGGCCTACCTGGTCTTTCTTTCCTTCTTATCCTTTTAAAAAAATGTTTATTTATTTATTTATGTATGTATTTATTAGATATAAGTACACAGTAGCTGTCTTCAGACACTCCAGAAGAGGGTGTCAGATTACGGAGAATCTAAATCCCTCTTATGGTCTGCATATGATGTATATAAACACAGCCTCACATATACTTCTAAAAATTTAAAGATGGGTGGGGCCACTTAAAGGGCTCAACAAATACCAGCATTGTCTCCTCTTCCAGAGAACCTGGGATCAACTACCAGCAAAAATATGGTGGCCCATCTCCAGTTTCAGGGGATCAGATAGACAGATAGACAAACAGACAAGTAAGGCAGGCCTGCTTGGTTTTTATTTCTTTCTTATCCTTTTTAAAACATGTTTATTTATTTATTTATGTATTTATTAGATATAAGTACACTCTAGCTGTCTTCAGACACTCCAGAAGAGGGTGTCAGATTCTGAAAAATCTAAATCCCTCTTATGGTCTGCATATGATGTACATAAACACAGCCTCACAAATTCTTCTAAAAATTTAAAGATGGGTGGAGCCACTGAAAGGGCTCAAAAATTAACAGCATTGTCTCCTCTTGCAGAGAAACTGGGATCAACTACCAGCAACTATATGGTGGCCCATCTCCAGTTCCAGGGTATCAGACAGACAGACAGATAGACAGAGATAAGGATGGCAGGCCTGCCTGGTCTTTCTTTCTTTCTTTCTTATCCATTTTTAAAAATGTTTGTTTATTTATTTATTTATTTATTTATTTATTTATTTATTTATTAGATATAAGTACACTGTAGTTGTCTTCAGTCACTCCAGAAGAGGGTGTCAGATTCTGGAGAATATAAATCCCTCTTATGGTCTGCATATGATGTACATAAACACAGCCTCACATATAGTTCTAAAAATTTAAAGATGGGTGGGGCCCCAGAAAGGGCTCAATAATTAACAGCATTGACTCCTCTTCCAGAGAACCTGGGATCAACAATGAGCAACTATATGGTTGCCCATCTTTCGTTCCAGTGGATCAGACAGACAGACAGACAGACAGAGATAAGGATGGCAGGCCTGCCTGGTCTTTCTTTTTTTCTTATCCTTTTTAAAAAATGTTTATTTATTTATGTATGTATATATTTATTTATTTATTTATTTATGTATTTATTAGATATAAGTACAATGTAGCTGTCTTCAGACACTCCAGAAGAGGGTGTCAGATTCTGGAGAATCTAAATCCCTCGTATGGTCTGCATATGATGTACATAAACACAGCCTCACATATACTTCTAAAAATTTAAAGATGGGTGGGGCTACTGAAAGGGCTCAACAACTAACAGCATTGTCTCCTCTTCCAGAGTACCTGGGATCAACTACCAGCAACTATATGGTGGCCCATCTCCAGTTCCAGGGGATCTGACAGATAGAGAGACAGACAGACTGACAGACAGACAAGGTGGCAGGCCTGCCTGGTCTTTCTTTCTTTCTTATCCTTTTTAAAAATGTTTATTAATTTATGTATGTATTTATTAGATAAAAGTACACGGTAGCTGTCTTCAAACACTCCCGAAGAGGGTGTCAGATTCTGGAGAATCTATATCCCTCTTATGATCTGCATATGATGTACATAAACACAGCCTCACATATACCTCTAAAAACTTAAAGATGGGTGGGGCCACTGAAAGGGCTCAACAATTAACAGCATTGTCTCCTCTTCCAGAGAACCTGGGATCACCTACCAGCAACTATATAATGGCCCATCTCCAGTTCCAGGGGATCAGACAGACAGACAGACAGACAGACTAGAATGGCAGGCCTGTCTGGTTTTTCATTCTTTCTTATCCTTTTTAAAAAATGTTTATTTGTTTATTTATGAATTTATTAGATATAATTACACTGTAGCTGTCTTCAGACACTCCAGTAGAGGGTGTCAGATTCTGGAGAATCTAAATCCTTGTTATGGTCTGCATATGATATACATAAACAGAGACTCACATATACTTCTAAAAATTTAAAGATGGGTGGGACCACTGAAAGGGCTCAACAATTAACAGCATTATCTCCTCTCCAGAGAACCTGGGTTCAACTACCATCAACTATATGGTGGCCCATCTCCAGTTCCAGGGGATCAGACAGACAGACAGAGAAACAGACAAGGATAAGGATGGCATGCCTGCCTGGTCTTTCTTTCTTTCTTATCCATTTTTAAAAATGTTTATTTATTTATTTATTTATTTATTTATTTATTTATTTATTTATTAGATATAAGTATACTGTAGCTGTCTTCAGACACTCCAGAATAGGGTGTCAGATTCTGGAGAATCTAAATCCCTCTTATGGTCTGCATATGATGTACATAAACACAGCCTCACATATACTTCTAAAAATTTAAAGATGGGTAGGACCACTGAAAGGGCTCAACAATTAACATCATTGTCTCCTCTTCCAGAGAACCTGGGATCAACTACCAGCAACTATATGGTGGCCGATCTGCAGTTCCAGGGGATCAGACAGACAGACAGACAGACAGAGTTAAGGAACGCAGGCCTGCCTGGACTTTCTTTTTTTCTTATCATTTTTAAAAAATGATTATTTATTTATTTATTTATTTATTAGATATAAGTACATGGTAGCAGTCTTCTGACACTCCAGAAGACGGTGTCAGATTCTGGACAATCTAAATCCCTCTTATGGTCTGCATATGAGGTACATAAACACAGCCTCACATATACTTCTAAAAATTTAAAGATGGGTGGGGCCACTTTACTGCTCAAAAATTAACAGCATTGTCTCCTCTTCCAGAGAACCTGGGTTCAACTACCAGCAACTATATGGTGGCCCATCTCCAGTTCCAGGGGATCAGATAGACAGACAGACAGACATACAGACAGATAGAGATAAGGATGGCAGGCCTGCCTGGTCTTTCTTTCTTTCTTATCCTTTTTAAGAAATGTTTATTTATTTATTAATGTATATTAGATATAAGTACACTGTAGCTGTCTTCAGACACTGAGGAAGAGGGTGTCAGATTCTGGAGAATCTAAATCCCTCTTATGGACTGCAAATGATGTACATAAGCACAGACTCACAATTACTTCCAAAAATTTAAAGATGTGTGGGGCCACTGAAAGGGCTCAACAATTAACATCATTGTCTCCTCTTCCAGAGAACCTGGGATCAACTACCAGCAACTATATGGTGGCCCATCTCCAGTTCCAGGGGATCAGATAGACAGACAGACAGACAGAAGAGATAAGTATCGCAGGCCTGCCTGTTCTTTCTTTCTTTCTTTCTTATCCTTTTAAAATGTTTATTTATTTATTTATTTATTTATTTATTTATTTATTTATTAGATTTAAGTACACTGTAGCTGTCTTCAGAAACTCAGGAGGAGGGTTTCAGGTTCTGGAGTATCTAAATCCCTCTTATGGACTGCATATGATGTACATTAACACAGCCTCATATATACTTCTAAAAATTTAAAGATGGGTGGGGCCACTGAAAGGGCTCAACAATTAACAGCCTTGTCTCCTCTTCCAGAGAACCTGGGATCAACTACCAGCAACTATATAATGGCCCATCTCCAGTTCCAGGGGATCAGACAGACAGACAGACAGACAGACAGACTAGAATGGCAGGCCTGTCTGGTTTTTCATTCTTTCTTATCCTTTTTAAAACATCTTTCTTTCTTTCTTTCTTTCTTTCTTTCTTTCTTTCTTTCTTTCTTTCTTTCTTTCTTTCTTTATTTATTTCTTTCTTTCTTTATTAGATATAAGTACACTGTAGATGTCTTCAGACACTCCAGAAGAGGGTATCAGTTTCTGGAGAATCTAAATCCCTCTTATGGTCTGCATACAATGTACATAAACACAGCCTCACATATACTTCTAAAAATTTAAAGATGGGTGGGGCCACTGAAAGGGCTCAACAATTAACAGCATTGTCTCCTCTTCCAGAGAACCTGGGATCAACTACCAGCAACTATATGGTGGCCCATCTCTAGTTCCAGGGGATCAGACAGACAGACTGACAGACAGAGATAAGGATGGCAGGCCTACCTGGTCTTTCTTTCCTTCTTATCCTTTTAAAAAAATGTTTATTTATTTATTTATGTATGTATTTATTAGATATAAGTACACAGTAGCTGTCTTCAGACACTCCAGAAGAGGGTGTCAGATTACGGAGAATCTAAATCCCTCTTATGGTCTGCATATGATGTATATAAACACAGCCTCACATATACTTCTAAAAATTTAAAGATGGGTGGGGCCACTTAAAGGGCTCAACAAATACCAGCATTGTCTCCTCTTCCAGAGAACCTGGGATCAACTACCAGCAAAAATATGGTGGCCCATCTCCAGTTTCAGGGGATCAGATAGACAGATAGACAAACAGACAAGTAAGGCAGGCCTGCTTGGTTTTTATTTCTTTCTTATCCTTTTTAAAACATGTTTATTTATTTATTTATGTATTTATTAGATATAAGTACACTCTAGCTGTCTTCAGACACTCCAGAAGAGGGTGTCAGATTCTGAAAAATCTAAATCCCTCTTATGGTCTGCATATGATGTACATAAACACAGCCTCACAAATTCTTCTAAAAATTTAAAGATGGGTGGAGCCACTGAAAGGGCTCAAAAATTAACAGCATTGTCTCCTCTTGCAGAGAAACTGGGATCAACTACCAGCAACTATATGGTGGCCCATCTCCAGTTCCAGGGTATCAGACAGACAGACAGATAGACAGAGATAAGGATGGCAGGCCTGCCTGGTCTTTCTTTCTTTCTTTCTTATCCATTTTTAAAAATGTTTGTTTATTTATTTATTTATTTATTTATTTATTTATTTATTTATTAGATATAAGTACACTGTAGTTGTCTTCAGTCACTCCAGAAGAGGGTGTCAGATTCTGGAGAATATAAATCCCTCTTATGGTCTGCATATGATGTACATAAACACAGCCTCACATATAGTTCTAAAAATTTAAAGATGGGTGGGGCCCCAGAAAGGGCTCAATAATTAACAGCATTGACTCCTCTTCCAGAGAACCTGGGATCAACAATGAGCAACTATATGGTTGCCCATCTTTCGTTCCAGTGGATCAGACAGACAGACAGACAGACAGACAGAGATAAGGATGGCAGGCCTGCCTGGTCTTTCTTTTTTTCTTATCCTTTTTAAAAAATGTTTATTTATTTATGTATGTATATATTTATTTATTTATTTATTTATGTATTTATTAGATATAAGTACAATGTAGCTGTCTTCAGACACTCCAGAAGAGGGTGTCAGATTCTGGAGAATCTAAATCCCTCGTATGGTCTGCATATGATGTACATAAACACAGCCTCACATATACTTCTAAAAATTTAAAGATGGGTGGGGCTACTGAAAGGGCTCAACAACTAACAGCATTGTCTCCTCTTCCAGAGTACCTGGGATCAACTACCAGCAACTATATGGTGGCCCATCTCCAGTTCCAGGGGATCTGACAGATAGAGAGACAGACAGACTGACAGACAGACAAGGTGGCAGGCCTGCCTGGTCTTTCTTTCTTTCTTATCCTTTTTAAAAATGTTTATTAATTTATGTATGTATTTATTAGATAAAAGTACACGGTAGCTGTCTTCAAACACTCCCGAAGAGGGTGTCAGATTCTGGAGAATCTATATCCCTCTTATGATCTGCATATGATGTACATAAACACAGCCTCACATATACCTCTAAAAACTTAAAGATGGGTGGGGCCACTGAAAGGGCTCAACAATTAACAGCATTGTCTCCTCTTCCAGAGAACCTGGGATCACCTACCAGCAACTATATAATGGCCCATCTCCAGTTCCAGGGGATCAGACAGACAGACAGACAGACAGACTAGAATGGCAGGCCTGTCTGGTTTTTCATTCTTTCTTATCCTTTTTAAAAAATGTTTATTTGTTTATTTATGAATTTATTAGATATAATTACACTGTAGCTGTCTTCAGACACTCCAGTAGAGGGTGTCAGATTCTGGAGAATCTAAATCCTTGTTATGGTCTGCATATGATATACATAAACAGAGACTCACATATACTTCTAAAAATTTAAAGATGGGTGGGACCACTGAAAGGGCTCAACAATTAACAGCATTATCTCCTCTCCAGAGAACCTGGGTTCAACTACCATCAACTATATGGTGGCCCATCTCCAGTTCCAGGGGATCAGACAGACAGACAGAGAAACAGACAAGGATAAGGATGGCATGCCTGCCTGGTCTTTCTTTCTTTCTTATCCATTTTTAAAAATGTTTATTTATTTATTTATTTATTTATTTATTTATTTATTTATTTATTTATTAGATATAAGTATACTGTAGCTGTCTTCAGACACTCCAGAATAGGGTGTCAGATTCTGGAGAATCTAAATCCCTCTTATGGTCTGCATATGATGTACATAAACACAGCCTCACATATACTTCTAAAAATTTAAAGATGGGTAGGACCACTGAAAGGGCTCAACAATTAACATCATTGTCTCCTCTTCCAGAGAACCTGGGATCAACTACCAGCAACTATATGGTGGCCGATCTGCAGTTCCAGGGGATCAGACAGACAGACAGACAGACAGAGATAAGGATGGCAGGCCTGCCTGGTCTTTCTTTCTTTCTTATCCTTTAAAAAATGTTTATTTATTTATGTATTTATTATATATAAGTACACTGTAGCTGTCTACAGACACTCCAGAAGAGTGTGTTAGATTCTAGAGAATCTAAATCCCTCTTATGGTCTGTGTATGATGTACATAAACACAGCCTCACATATACTGAGCTGCGGTGTCACAGGCCAACTGCTGGAATTTCTGAGTACCACCTAGAGAGAGAAAAGCTATGCTGTGGTTGTTTAATTTATGTATTTTATTATTTCTATTTGTTGTTTTGTTTTGTTTTATTTGTTTTTAGAGAAGGCCTCAGTCTGTAGCTCTGGCTGACCCAGGACTGCCTACCTGTGTTAATTAGGGTTTCACAGCTGAGAACAGACACCAAGAGCAAGGTAAGGTTTAGAAAACCCGACCTTCAGTGGTGGCTCAAGCTCTTAATGAGAGCACTCTGTAGGCAGAGGCAGTAAGTTTCTGAGTTCGAGGCCACCCTGGTGAAAGACATGGTTAGGCAGGGCTAGGGTAGGCTAGGGTAGGCAAGAAAGAAAGAAAGAAAGAAAGAAAGAAAGGTTTTATAAAAAGTGTTAAAGTTTTTAAAAATTAAAAAAAAAAAATACCAGATCACCATCACACAGCATTGGCTGTCTTCAGGTGTATCCTTTCAGCCTCCAAAACAAAAAGCAATGGCTGGCTGTCTTCAGGTGTATCCTATTCTCCAGTCTTATTTCCAACCTAAGAGCTGGGCTGAGCTGCCTCATTATGTAATTGCAAACCTTCCTTGGTTTGTCTTTTCCATTTCTAAGACTAACAGGCCTTTTTCTATTTAGAGAATATGTTCATGACTGTACTTTAGTATAGTAAATATAACTGTTGCTTATAAAACTTGTTTTCTAGGAATTTTTAAAGGGCAATGGCAGAGTTTATTTTTTAAAAATATTTTGCATTTATTTATTTGTGTGAGTGATGAAGCTCAGGTCTTCAAACTCGTCAGGAGGTATGATTACCTCCCCTCTCTCTCAACCCCTCTCTCTCCTCTCTCAATGATTGTGTAAGAATGTTTTGCATGTGTATGCTGTGCCCACAGACTCCAGAACAGAGTATTAGATCCCCTGGAACTGGAGATGGGCCACCATATATAATACTGGTAATTGAGCCCAGGTTCTCTGGAAGAGGAGACAATGCTCTTAATTGTTGAGCCCTCTCTGTAGCCACATCTTTCTTTCTTTTTTTTTTTTTTTGAGTATATGTGAGGCTGTGTTTATATACATCATATGCAGACAATAAGAATGATTTAGATTCTTCAGAATCTGACACCCTCTTCTGGACTGTCTGAAGATAGCTACAGCATACTTAAATATAATAAATAAATAAATCTTTAAAAAGAAAAGGAAAAGTAAAAAAGAAAGAACAGGCCTGCCATATGCATGTTCATAGAGGAAAATGGAAGAGACCCCAATCTAACCTCAGCAGGGTGCTTCCTTCTGGATGGTAGCTCACAGTTTCATCCCAGCAAGACAGGCAAATCACTGAGTTCAAGGACAGTAAGGTTCAGGACAGCCAAGGTTAGGAAGGAAAAGGGTCTATGTTGAGAATACAAACCTACAAAACAACAACTAGGAAAAAGAAGTGACAGTGTAACTTGGGGTAGGGTACCAACAAGAGAAAGCTTTCTGTTACCACTTACAAACACCAGTAGCCTTGCACCCTTCTGCCCAGGTCCCTGCCTTCCTTTCTAGGAATTCTAAGGATGCCAGGGTGTGGGGGAATCCAGATTAACTTTTTAATAACAAAGACTTGGTCTTTGATGTCTATAGGAAGCCCTTCTCAGTGCCTTTAACTACCACTGAACTTTCAGGGCTGTGACTCAACTGTAACAAGGAACAGAGCTAAGAACCTGCAGCCTTTGAAAACAACTATTTTTTTAAAGTGGGGGACACAAATCAGCAGCAGAACCCCTCAGGTTCAGCCATAATACTTGTTAGGGAAATAGCCTCAATGTCTGGAGCTGAGGTCTCATGGGTGAACTGCTTCAAACTCTGAGTATCATTGAAAGAAAAAAAAGATATCATGTGGTTTCTTAATTTATTTATTTTATTATTTCTATTTTTTTGTTTTCTTTTGTTTTGTTTTAGAAAAGGCCTCAGTCTGTAGCTATGGCTGACCTAGGACAGACTACATGTGTTAATTAGGGTTTCACAGTTGAGAAACAGACCATACCTATGTAAGACTTAGAAAACCCAACAGTCAGTGGTGGCTCGAGCTCTTAATGAGAGCACTCTGGAGGCAGAGGCAGTCAGTTTCTGAGTTCGAGGCCAGCCTGGTTAAAGACAGGGATAGGCAGGGCTAGGCAAGGCAGGGCTGGGCTAGGCTAGGCTAGGCAAGGGGCTGGGCTAGGCAACGCAAGGGGCTAGGCTAGGCAACGCAAGGGGCTAGGCAAGACAGACAGACAGAGAGAAAGACAGACAAGGATGGAAGCCTGCCTGGTATTTCTTTCTTTCTTATCCATTTTAAAAAATGTATATTTATTTATTTATTTATTTATTTATTTATTTATTTATTTATTTATTTATGTATTTATTAGATATAAGTACACTGTAGCTGTCTTCAGACACTCCAGAAGAGGGTTTCAGATTCTGGAGAATCTATATCCCTCTTATGGTCTGCATATGATGTACATAAACACAGACTCACATATACTTCTAAAAATTTAAAGATGGGTAGGACCACTGAAAGGGCTCAACAATTAACACCATTGTCTCCTCTTCTTGAGAACCTGGGATCAACTACCAGCAACTATATGGTGGCCCATCTCCAGTTCCAGGGGATCAGACAGACAGACAGAAATACAGACAGATAGAGTTAAGGATGGCAAGCCTACCTGGTCTTTCATTCTTTCTTATCCTTTTAAAAAATGTTTATTTATTTATTTATTTATTTATTTATTTATTTATTTATTTATTCGATATAAGTACACTGTAGCTGTCTTCAGACACTCCAGAAGAGGGTGTCAGATTCTGGAGAATCTAAATCCCTCTTATGGTCTGCATATGATGTACATGAACACAGCCTCACATATTCTTATAAAAATTTAAAGATGGGTGGGGCCACTGAAAGGGCTCAAAAATTAAGAGCATTGTCTCCTCTTCCAGAGAACCTGGGATCAACTACCAGCAACTATATGGTGGCCCATCTCCAGTTCCAGGGGATCAGACAGACAGACAGAGATACAGACAGATAGAGTTAAGGATGGCAAGCCTACCTGGTCTTTCATTCTTTCTTATCCTTTTAAAAAATGTTTATTTATTTATTTATTTATTTATGAATTTATTATATATAAGTACACTGTAGCTGTCTTCAGACACTCAGGAAGAGGGTGTCAGATTCTGGAGAATCTAAGTCCCTCTTATGATATGCATATGATGTACATAAAAACAGCTTCACATTTATTTCTAAAAATTTAAAGATGGGTGGGGCCACTGTGAGGGCTCAACAATTAACAGCATTGTCTCCTCTTCCAGAGAACCTGGGATCAACTACCAGCAACTATATGGTGGCCCATCTCCAGATCCAGGGGATCAGAGAGACAGACAGACAGACATACAGACAAGGATGGCAGGCCTGCCTGGTTTTTCTTTCTTTCTTATCCTTTTTAAAACATGTTTATTTATTTATTTATGTATTTATTAGATATAAGTACACTGTAGCTGTCTTCAGACACTCCAGAAGAGGGTATCAGATTCTGGAGAATATAAATCCCTCTTATGGTCTACATACAATGTACATAAACACAGCCTCACATATACTTCTAAAAATTTAAAGATGGGCGGGGCAACTGAGAGGGCTCAACAATTAACAGCATTGTCTCTTCTTCCAGAGAATCTGGGATCAACTACCAGCAACTATATGGTGACCCATCTCCAGTTCCAGGGGATCAGATAGACAGACAGACAGACAGACATACAGACAGACAGAGATAAGGATGGCAGGCCTTCCTGGTCTTTCTTTCTTTCTTATCCTTTTTAAAAATTGTTTATTAATTTACGTATGTATTTATTAGATATAAGTACACTGTAGCTGTCTTCAAACACTCCCGAAGAAGGTGTCAGATTCTGGAGAATCTATATCCCTCTTATGGTCTGCATATGATGTACATAAACACAGCCTCACATATACTTCTAAAAATTTAAAGATGGGTGGGGCCACTTAAAGGGCTCAACAATAAACAGCATTGTCTCCTCTTCCAGAGAACCTGGGATGAACTACCAGCAACTATATGGTGGCCCATCTCCAGTTCCTGGGGATCAGACAGACAGACAGACAGACAGAGATAAGGATGGCAGGCTTGCCTTGTCTTTCTTTCTTTATTATACTGTTGAAAAATTGTTTATTTATTTATTTATTTATTTGTATTTATGTATTTATTAGATATAAGTACACTGTAGCTGTCTTCAGACACTTCAGAAGATGTTGTCAGATTCTGGAGAATCTAAATCCCTCTTATGGTCTGCATATGATGTACATAAACACAGACTCACATATACTTCTAAAAATTTAAAGATGTGTGGGGCCACTGAAAGGACTCAACAATTAACAGCATTGTCTCCTCTTCCAGAGAACCTCGGATCAACTACCAGCAAATATATGGGGCCCATTCCAGTTCCAGGGGATCAGACTGACAGACAGACAGACAGACAGACAGAGATAAGGATGGCAGGCCTGCTGGTCTTTCTTTTTTTTTATCCTTTTTAAAAAATGTTTATTTATTTATTTATTTATTTATTTATTTATTTATTTATTTATTTATTTATGTATTTATTAGATATATGTACACTGTATCCGTCATAGACACTCCAAAAGACGATGTCAGATTCTGGAGAATCTAAATCCCTCTTACGGTCTGAATATGATGTACATAAACACAGCATCACATTTACTTCTAGAAATTTAAAGATGAGTGGGGCCACTGAAAGGGCTGAACAATTAACAGAATTGTCTCCTCTTCAGAGTACCTGGGATCAACTACCAGCAACTATATGGTGGCCCATCTCCAGTTCCAGGAGATCAGACAGACAGACAGACAGAGAGACAGACAGACAGACATAGATAAGGATGACAGTCCAGCCTGGTCTTTCTTTCTATCTTATTCTTTTTAAAAAATGTTTGTTTATTTATTTATTTATTTATTTATTTATTTATTTATTTATTTATTTATGTATTTATTAGATATAAGTACACTTTAGCTATCTTCAGACACTCCAGAAGAGGGTGTCAGATTCTGGAGAATCTATATCCCTCTTATGGTCTGCATATGATGTACATTAACACAGCCTCACATATACTTCTAAAAATTTAAAGATGTGTGGGGCCACTGAAAGGTCTCAACAATTAACAGCATTGTCTACTCATCAGAGATCCTGGGATCAACTACCAGCAACTATATGGTGGCCCATCTCCAGTTCCATGTTATCAGACAGACAGACAGAGAGACAAGGATAAGGATGGCAGGCCTGCCTGGTCTTTCTTTCTTTTTTATCCTTTTAATAAAATGTTTATTTATTTATTTATGTATTTATTAGATATAAGTACAATGTAGCTGTCTTCAAACAATCCAGAAGAGGGTGTCAGATTCTGGAGAATCTAAATCCCTCTTATGGCTGCATATGATGTACATAAACACAGCACAACTTTACTTCTAAAAATTCAAAGATGGGTGGGGCCACTGAAATGGCTCAACAATTAACAGCATTGTCTCCTCTTCCAGAGAGCCTGGGATCAACTACCAGCAACTATATGGTGGCCCATCTCCAGTACCAGGGTATCAAACAGACAGACAGACAGACAGAGATAAGGATGGCAGGCCTGCCTGGTCTTTCTTTCTTTCTTATCCTTTTTAAAAATATTTATTTTTTATATATGTATTTATTAGATATAAGTACACTGTAGCTGTCTTTAGACACTGCAGAAGAGGGTGTCAGATTCTGGAGAATCTAAATCCCTCTTAGGGTCTGCATATGATGTACATAAACACAGACTCACATTTTCTTCTAAAAATTTAAAGATGTGTGGGGCCACTGAAAGGGCTCAACAATTAACAGCATTGTCTCCTCTTCCAGAGAACCTGGGATAAACTACCAGCAACACTATGGTGGCCCATCTCCAGTTCCAGGGTATCAGACAGACAGACAGACAGACAGAGATAAGGGTGGCAGGACTGCCTGGTCTTCCTTACTTTCTTATCCTTTTTAAAAAATGTTTATTTATTTATTTATTTATTCATTTATTTATTTATTTATTTATTTACGTATTTATTAGATATAAGTACACTGTAGCTGTCTTCAGACACTCCAGAAGAGGGTGTCAGATTCTGGAGAATCTAAATCCCTCTTATGGTCTGCATATGATGTACATAAACACAGACTCACAATTACTTCCAAAAATTTAAAGATGTGTGGGGCCACTGAATGGGCTCGACAATTAACTGCATTGTCTCCTCTTCCAGAGAACCTGGGATCAACTACGAGCAACTATATGGTGGCCCATCTTAAGTTCCAGGGTTTCAGACAGACAGACAGACAAACAGTCAAGGATGGCAGGCCTGCCTGTTTTTTCGTTCTTTCTTGTCCTTTTTAAAAAATCTTTATTTATTTATTTATTTATTTATTTATTTATTTATTTATGTATTTATTAGCTATAAGTACACTGTAGAGGTCTTCAGACACTCCAGAAGAAGTTGTCAGATTCTGGAGAATCTAAATCCCTCTTATGGTCTGCATATGATGTACATAAACACAGACTCACATTTACTTCCAACAATTTAAAGATTTGTGGGCACTGAAAGGGCTCAACAATTAACAGCATTGTCTCCTCTTCCACAGAACCTGGGATCAACCACCAGCAACTATATGGTGGCCCATCTCCAGTTCCAGGGGATCAGACAGAGAGACAGACAGAGAGACAGAGATAAGGATGGCAGGCCTGCCTGGTCTTTCTTTTTTTCTTATCATTTTTAAAAAATGTTTATTTATTTATTTATTTATTTATTTATTTATTTATTTATTTATGTATTTATTATTTTTAAGTACACTGTACCTGTCTTCAGACACTCCAGAAGAGGGTGTTAGAAATTGGAGAATCTAAAACCCTCTTATGGTCTGCATATGATGTACATAAACACAGCCTCACATATACTTCTAAAAATTTAAAGATGGGTGGGGCCACTGATAGGGCTCAAATTAACAGCATTGTCTCCTCTTCCAGAGAACCTGGGATCAACTGCAAGCAAGTATATAGTGGCTAATCTCCAGTGCCCAGGGATCAGACAGACAGACAAACAGACAGACAAGGATAAAGATGACAGGCCTGCCTAGTCTTTCTTTCTTTCTTATCCTGTTTTAAAAAATGTTTATTTATTTATTTATGTATTTATTACATATAAGTACACTATAGCTGTCTTCAGACACTCCAGAAGAGGGTGTCAAAATCTGGAGAATCTAAATCCCCCTTATTGTCTGCATATGAGGTACATAAACATAGCCTCCCATATACTTCTAAAAATTTAAAGATGGGTGGGGGCACTGAAAGGGCTCAACAATTAACAGCATTGTCTCCACTTCCAGAGAACCTGGGATCAACTACCATCAACTATATGGTGGCCCATTTCCAGTTCCCGGGGATCAGAAAGACAGACAGAGAGAAGACAGACAAGGATAAAGGTGGCAGGCCTACCTGTTCTTTCTTTCTTTCTTATCCTTTTTACAAAATGTTTATGTATTTATTTATTTATTTATTTATTTATTTATTTATTTATTTATTTATTTATTAGATATAAGTACACTGTATCTGTCTTCACACACTCCAGAAGAATGTGTCAGATTCTGGTGAATCTAAATCCCTCTTATGGTCTGCATATGATGTACATAAACACAGCCTCACATATAATTCTAAAAATTTAAAGATTGGTGGGGCAACTGAAAGGGCTCAACAATTAACAGCATTGTCTCCTGTTCCAGAGAACCTGGGATCAAATACCAGCAACTATATGGTGGCCCACCTCCAGTTCCAGGGGATCAGAAAGACAGACAGACAGAAAGACAGACAGAGATAAGGATGGCAGGTCTGCCTGGTCTGTCTTTCTTTCTTTCTTTCTTTCTTTCTTTCTTTCTTTCTTTCTTTCTTTCTTTCTTATCCTTTTTTTAAAATGTTTATTTATTTATTTATTTATTTATTTATTTATTTATTTATTTATGTATTTATTAGATATAAGTACACTTTAGCGGTCTTCAGACACTCCAGGAGAGGGTGTCAGATTCTGGATAATCTAAATCCCTCTTATGGTGTGCATATGATGTACATAAACACAGACTCACATTTACTTCCAAAAATTTAAAGATGTGTGGGGCCACTGAAAGGGCTCAACCATTAACAGCATTGTCTCCTCTTCCAGAGAACCTGGGATCAACTACCAGCAACTATATTGTGGCCCATCTCCAGTTCCAGTGGATCAGAAAGACAGACAGACAGACAGACAGAGATAAGGATGCCAGGCCTGCCTGGTCTTTCTTTATTTCTTATCCTTTAAAAAAAATGTTTATTTATTTATTTATTTATTTATTTATTTATTTATTTATTTATTAGATAAAAGTACACTGTAGCTGCCTTCAGACACTCCAGAAGAGGGTTTCAGATTCTGGAGAATCTAAATCCCTCTTATGGTCTGCATATGATGTACATAAACACAGCCTCACATATACTTCTAAAAATTTAAAGATTGGTGGGACCACTGAAAGGGCTCAACAATTACCATCACTGTCTCCACTTCCAGAGAACCTGGTATCAACTATCAGCAACTATATAGTGGCCCAACTCCAGTTACAGGGGATCAGACAGACTGTCAGACAGACAGACAGAGATAAGGATGGCAGGCTTGCCTGGTCTTTCTTTCTTTCTTATCCTTTTGAAAAAATGTTTGCTTATTTATTTATTTATGTATTTATTAGATATAAGTACACTGTAGCTGTCTTAAGACACTCCAGAAGACGGTGTGAGATTCTGGAGAATCTAAATCCCTCTTTTGGCCTGCATATTATGTACATAAACACAGACTCACGTATACTTCTAAAAATTTAAAGATGTGTGGGGCCACTGAGAAGAATGGGAGGGTAGGGAAGTGGGGGGAGGTATGGGGGACTTTTGGGATAGCATTGGAAATGTAATTGAGGAAAATATGTAATAAAAAAAACAGTGAAAAACATAACAAAACAATTAACAGCATTGTCTCCTCTTCTAGAGAATCTGGGATCAACTACCAGCAACTATATGGTGGCCCTTCTCCAGTTCCAGGGTATCAGACAGACAGACAGACAGAGATAAGGATGGCAGGCCTGCCTGGTCTTTCTTTCTTTCTTATCCTTTTTAAAAAAATGTTTATTTATATATTTATTTATTTATTTATTTATTTATTTATTTATTTATTAGATATAAGTACACTGTAGCTATCTTTAGACACTCCAGAAGAGGGTGTCAGATTCTGGAGAATCTAAATCCCTCTTACGATCTGCATATGATGTATATAAACACAGCCTCACATTTTCTTCTAAAAATTTAAAGATGGGTGTGGTTTGGAATAAGATGAGTAACCCTGAAAAAGTCAAAAAATGAAAAATCACACTGTAGGATTTGGAATATGGTGAGAAACCCTGAAAAAGTCGAAAAATGAGAAAAGCATGCAGTAGGACCCAGAATATGGAGAGAAACCCTGAAAAAAAAGTCAAAAAATAAGAAAATCACGCAGTAGGACATGGAAGCTGGTGAGAAACCCTGAAAAAGTCGAAAAATGAGAAAATCAATCTGTAGGATCTGGAATATGGTGAGAAACCCTGAAAAAGTCGAAAAATGAGAAAATCACACTGTAGGACTTGGAATATGGTGAGAAACCCTGAAAGAGTCGAAAAATGAGAAAATCACGCAGTAGGACCTGGGATTTGGTGAGAAACACTGAAAAAGTCTTAAAATAGAAAATCACACTGTAGTACTTGGAATATGGTGAAAAATACTGAAAAAGTCTTAAAATGAGAAAATCACACCTTAGGACCTGGAATATGGTGAGAAACCCTGAAAAGGTCAAAAAATGAGAAAAATCACACTGTAGTACATGGAATATGGGTAGAAACTCTGAAAAAGTCGCAAATTATAAAATGACAGTGTAGGGCCTGGAATATGTTGAGAAAACCTGAAATATTCGAAAAATGAGAAAATGACAATGTAGAACCTGGAATACCGTAAGAAACCCTGAAAAAGTTAAAAAATGAGAAAATCACACTCTAGGACTGGAATATGGTGAGAAACCCTGAAACATCGAAAAATGAGAAAATCATGTAGTAGGACCCAGAATATGGTGAGAAATCCTGAAAAAAGTCGAAAAATGAGAAAATCACGCAGTAGGACCTGGAAGATGGTGAGAAACCCTGAAAAAGTCGAAAAATGAGAAAATCAAACTGTAGGACCTGGAATATGTTGAGAAACCCTGAAAAATACGAAAAAGGCAAAAATCACACTCTAGGACTTGGAATATGATGAGAAACCGTGAAAAAGTCAAAAAATGAAAAAATCACACTGTAGTACCTGGAATATGGTGAGAAACACTAAAAAAGTATTAAAATGAGAAAATCACCCAGTAGGACCTGGAATGTGGTGAGAAACCCTGAAACAGTCGAAATATAAGAAAATCAAACTTGTAGTACATGCAATATGGTGACAAACACTGAAAAAGTCGAAAAATGAGAATATCACACTCTAGGATTTGGAATATGATGAGAAACCCTGAAAAATTCAAAAAATGAGAAAATCACACTGTAGGACTTGGAATATGGTGAGAAACCCTCAAAAAGTCGAAAAATGAGAAAATCATGCACTAGGACCCAGAATATGATGAGAAACACAGAAAAAGTCTTAAAATGAGAAAATCACACTGTAGGACCTGGAATATGGTAAGAAACCCTGAAAATGTCGAAAAATGAGAAAATGACACTGTAGGAGCTGGAATATGGTGAGAAGTCATGAAAAAGTCAAAAAAAAAAAAAGAAATACACACTTGTAGGACTTGCAATATGGTGAGAGAACCTGAAAAAGTCTTAAAATGAGAAAATCACACTGTAGGATTTGGGATATGGTGAGAAACCCTGAAAAAGTCGAAAAATTAGAAAATCAAACTGTAGTACCTGGTATATGGTGAGAAACACTAAAAAAGTATTAAAATGAGAAAATCACACAGTAGGACCTGGAATATGGTGAGAAACCCTGAAACAGTTCAAAAATAAGAAAATAAAACTTGTAGTACATGCAATATGGTGAGAAACACTGAAAAAGTCAAAAAAATGAGAATATCACACTCTAGGACTTGGAATATGATGAGAAACCCAGAAAAAGTCTAAAAATGAGAAAATCACACTGTAGGACTTGGAATATGGTGAGAAACCCTGAAAAAGTCGAAAAATGAGAAAATCACACTGTAGTACCTAGAATATGGTGAGAAACACTGAAAAAGTCTAAAAATAAGATAAAACTTGTAGTACCTGAAATATGATGAGAAACCCTGAAAAAGTCAAAAAATTAGAAAATCAAATTGTAGGAACTGGAATATGCTGAGAATCCCTGAAAAATTCGAAAAATGCGAAAATCACCCTCTAGGACTTGGAATACGATGAGAAACCCTGAAAAAGTCAAAAAATGAGAAAATCACACTGTAGTACCTGGAATATGGTGAGAAACACTGAAAAAGTCTAAAAATAAGATAAAACTTGTAGTACCTGAAATATGGTGAGGAACCCTAAAAAAGTCGAAAAATGAGAAAATCACACTGTAGGACTTCGAATATGATGAGAAACCGTGAAAAAGTAAAAAAAAAATGAAAAAAATACACTGTAGGAGCTGGAATATGGAGAGAAACCCTGAAAAGGTTAAAAAATTAGAATATCACAATTGTAGGACCTCCAATATGGTGAGAAACCCTGAAAAAGTCGAAAAATGAGAAAACCACACTGTAGGACCTGGAATATGGTGAGAAACACTGAAAAATTCAAAAAATGAGAAAATCACACAGTAGGACCTAAATATGGTGAGAAACCGTGAAACAGTCGAAATATAAGAAAATCAAACTTGAAGTACCTGCAATATGGTGAGAAACCCTGAAAAAGTCGAAAAATGAAAAAATCACACTGTAGGATTTGGAATATGATGAGAAACCATGAAAAAGTCAAAAATGAGAAAAATATACTCTAGGAGTTGGAATGTGGTGAGAAAAACTGAAAAAGTCGAAGAATAAGAAAATCACACAAGTAGGACCTCCAATATGGTGAGAAACCCTGAAAAAGTCGAAAAATGAGAAAATTACAGAGTAGGATATGGAATATGGTAAGAAACCCTTTAAAAGTCGGAAAAAGAGAAAATCACACTGTAGGATTTGGAATATGATGAGAAAACCTGAAAAAGTCAAAAAATGAGAAAATCACACTGTAGTACCTGGAATATTGTGAGAAAACACTGAAAAAGTCTAAAAATGAGAAAATCACACAGTAGGACTTGGAATATGGTGAGAAACCCTGAAACAGTCGAAAAATAAGAAAATCAAACTTGTATTACCTGCAATATGGTGAGAAAACCTGAAAAAGTCGACAAATGAGAAAATCATACTGTAGGACCTGCAATAGGGTGAGAAATTCTGAAAAAGTCAAAAAATGAGAAAATCACACTGTAGGACTTGGAATATGATGAGAAAACCTGAAAAAATCTAAAAATGAGAAAATCACACTGTAGGAGCTGGAATATGGTGAGAAACCCTGAAAAGTAAAAAAAAGAGAAAAATCACACTGTAGGACCTGGAATATGGTGAGAAAACATGAAAAATTCAAAAAGGAGAAAATCACACTCTAGGACTTGGAATATGATGAGAAAACCTGAAAAAGTCCAAAAATGAGAAAATCACACTGTAGGACTTCGAATATGGTGAGAAACTCTGAAAAAGTCAAAAAATGAGAAAATCACCCTGTAGGACTTGGAATATGGTGAGAAACCCTGAAAAAGTCAAAAAATGAGAAAAATCACACTGTAGTACATGGAATATGGTGAGAAACTCTGAAAAAGTCGCAAATTAGAAAATGACAGTGTAGGACCTGGAATATGTTGAGAAAACCTGAAACATTCAAAAAATGAGAAAATGACAATGTAGAACCTGGAATAAGTAAGAAACCCCGAAAATTTTAAAAAAAGAGAAAATCGCACTGTAGGACCTGGAATATGGTGAGAAACAGTGAAAAAGTCAAAAAATGAGAATATCACACTCTAGGACTTGGAATATGGTGAGAAACCCTGAAAAAGTCAAAACATGAGAAATTCATGCAGTAGGACCCAGAATATGGTGAGAAACCCTGAAAGAAGTCGGAAAATGAGAAAATCAGGCAGTAGGACTTGGAAGCTAGTGAGAAACCCTGAAAAAGACGAAAAGTGAGAATAACAAACTGTAGGACCTGGAATATGTTGAGAAACCCTGAAAAATTCGAAAAAAGCAAAAATCACACTCTAGGACTTGGAATGTGATGAGAAATCCTGAAAAAGTAAAAAAATGAGAAAATCACACTGTAGTACCTGGAATATGGTAAAAAAGTATTAAAATGAGAAAATCACACAGTAGGACCTGGAATATGGTGAGAAACTCTGAAAAAGTCGAAAACATGAGAAAATCACGCAGTAGCCTGGAATATGGTGAGAAACCCTGAAAAAGTCGAAAATGAGAAAATCACGCAGTAGTACCTGGAATATGGTGAGAAACACTGAAAAAGTCTTAAAATGAGAAAATCACACTGTAGGACCTGGAATATGGTGAGAAACTCTGAAAATGTCGAAAAATAAGAAATTCACACTTGTAGGACCTGCAATATGGTGAGAAACCCTGAAAAAGTCAAAAAATGAGAAAATCACACTGTAGGACTTGGAATAAAATGAGAAACCGTGAAAAAGACAAAAAATGACAAAAGTACATGGTAGGAGATGGAATATGGAGAGAAACCGTTAAAAAGTAGAAAAATAAGATATACACACTTGTAGGACATGCAATATGGTGAGAGACCCTGAAAAAGTCTTAAATGAGAAAATCACACTGTAGTACCTGGAATATGGTGAGAAACCCTGAAAAAGTCCAAAAATAAGAAATTCACACGTGTAGGACCTGCAATATGGTGAGAAACCCTGAAAAAGTTGAAAAATGAGAAAATGACACTGTAGGACTTGGAATAAGATGAGACACCCTGAAAAAGTCAAAAAATGAGAAAATTTCACTGTAGGACTTGGATTAAGATGAGAAACCCTGAAAAAGTTGAAAAATGAGAAAATCACAATGTAGAAGATGGAATATGGTGAGCAATCCTGAAAAAGTCAAAAAATGAGAAAAT
>NW_028227494.1:146256-172204 GCF_978045245.1 Mus caroli | reverse complement strand
TTTCAGGTTTTCTCGCCATATTTGGGGTATTCAGTGTATGTTTTTACATTTCTAATTTTTTCAGGGTTTTTCGACATATCTTTGGTCCTACAGCGTGTATTTTTAATTTTCCACGTTTTCAGGGTTTCTCGGCTTATTCTGGGTCCTACAGTGTGATCTGCTCATTTTCGACGTCTTTCAAGTTTTTTCGCAATTTTGGGTCCTACAGTATTATTATTCTCATTTTCCACCTTTTTCAGTTTTTCTCTCCATATTCGGGGTCCTTCAGTGTGAATTTTTATTTTCTACTTTTTTCAGGTTTTCTCGCCATATTCAGGGTCCTTCAGTGTGAGTTTTTAATTTTCTTCGTTTTTCAGGTTTTCTCCCCATATTCTGGGTCCTTCTGTGTGAATTTTTAATTTTCCACGTTTTTCAGGGTTTCTAGGCATATTCTGGGTCCTACAGTGTGATTTTCTCACTTTCATGCTTTTTCGCAATTCTGGTTCCTACACTGTGATTATTCTCTTTTTCCACCTTTTTCAGGTTTTCTCGCCATATTCGTGGTCCTTTAGTGTGAGGTTTTAATTTTCTACTTTTTTCAGGGTTTCTCGCCATATTCTGGGTCCTACAGTGTGATTTTTTCATTTATGACGTTTTTCAAGTTTTTTCGCAATTCTGGGTCCTACAGTGTGATTATTCTCATTTTCCAACTTTTTTCAGGGTTTTTCGCCATATACGGAGTCCTATAGTGTGAATTTTTAATTTTAAACGTTTTTAAGGTTTTTTTCGTCATATTCTGGGTCCTATAGTATGATTTTCTCATTTTTCACCTTTTTCAGGTTTTCTCGCCATATTTGAGGTCCTTTAGTGTGAGTTTTTAATATTCTACTTTTTTAAGGATTTGTTGCCATATTCTGGGTCCTAAAACGTGTATGTTTAATTTTGCACGTTTTCAGGGTTTCTCTGCATATTCTGGTCTTACAGTGTGATTTTCTCATTTTCGACGTTTTCCACGTTTTTTTTTTGCAATTCTGGGTCCTACAGTGTGATTTTCTCATTATCCACCATTTTCAGGTTTTCTAGCCATATTTGGGGTCCTTCAGTGTGAGTTTTTAATTTTTTACTTTTTTCAGGGTTTCTTTCCGTATTTTACGTCCTACAGTGTGAATTTTAAATTTTCCACGTTTTTTTCAGGGTTTCTTGCCATATTCTGTGTACTACAATGTGAATTTTTAATTTTAAACGTTTTTAAGTTTCTTTCTTCATATTCTGGGTCCTAGAGTGTGATTTTCTCA
The DNA here is from genome assembly GCF_978045245.1 of Mus caroli. Taxonomy (NCBI): domain Eukaryota; kingdom Metazoa; phylum Chordata; class Mammalia; order Rodentia; family Muridae; genus Mus; species Mus caroli. Next base: position 170,930 of record NW_028227494.1, on the reverse strand, counting down.
TTTTCCAACTTTTTCAGGTTTTCTCGACATATTCTTGGTCCTACAGTGTTAATTTTTAATTTTCCACATTTTTCAGGGTTTCTCACCATATCCTGGGTCCTACAGTGTGAATATTTAATTTTCCATGTTTTTCAGGTTTTATTGCCATATTCCAGGTCCTCAGTGTGAATTTTTAATTTTCCACTTATTTCATGGTTTCTCGCCATATACTGGGGGCCGACAGTGTGAATTTTTTATTTTCATGTTTATCAGGGTTTCTCGGCATATTCTGGGTCCTATAATGTGATTTTCTCATTTTCGATGTTTTTCAAGTTTTTTCGCAATTCTGGGTCCTATGGTGTGATTTCCTCATTTTCCACCTCTTTCAGGTTTTCTTGACATATTCGGGGTCCTTCTGTGTGAGTTTTTTACTTTCTACTTTTTTCAGGGTTTCTCGCCATATTCTGGGTCCTACAGTGTGAATTTTAAATTTTCCACGTTTTTTCAGGGTTTCTCGCCATATTCTGTGTCCTACAGTGTGAATTTTTAATTTTAAACTGTTTTAAGTTTTTTTTCTCATATTCTGGGTCCTTCAGTGTGATTTTCTCATTTTCCAACTTTTTCAGGTTTTCTGGGCATATTCTGCGTCCTACAGTGTGAATTTTTAATTTCCTACCTTTTTCAAGGTTTCTAGCCATATTTTGGTCCTACAGTGTGAATTTTTAATTTTCCACATTTTTCAGTGTTTCTCGCCATATCCTGGGTCCCACAGTGGTAATATTTAATTTTCCATGTTTTTCAGGTTTTTTCGTCATAATCTGGGTCCTAGAGTGTGATTTTCTCATTTCTATGTTTTTCAGGTTTTCTTGCCATATTTCAGGTCCTCAGTGTGAATTTTTAATTTTCCACGTTTTTCAGTGTTTCTCACCATATTCTGGGTAATACAGTGTGAATTTTTAATTTTCCACTTTTTTCATGGTTTCTCACCCTATTCTGGTCCTACAGTGTGAATATTTAATTTTCCACCTTTTTCAGGTTTTCTCTGGACATTGTGGGTCCTACACTGTGAATTTTTAATTTTCCACATTTTTCAAGTTTCTTTCCATATTCTGGTCCTACAGTGTGAATTTATAATTTTCCATATTTTTCAGGTTTTCTCGCCATATTCTGGGTCCTTCAGTGTGAATTTTTAATTTTCCAGGTTTTTCAGGGTTTCTCAGCATATTCTGGGTCCTGCAGTGTGATTTTCTCATTTTCGACATTTTTCATGTTTTTTCACAATTCTGGGTCCTACACTGTGATTATTCTCATTTTCCACCTTTTTCAGTTTTTCTCGCCATATTTGGGGTTCTTCAGTGTGAATTTTTAATTTTCTACTTATTTCAGGTTTTCTCGCCATATTCTGGGTCCTTCAGTGCGAGTTTTTAATTTTCCAAGTTTTTCAGGTTTTTTCGTCATATTCTGGGTCCTTCAGTGGTAATATTTAATTTTCCATGTTTTTCAGGTTTTTTTCGTCATAGTCTGGGTCCTAGAGTGTGATTTTTCTCATTTCTATGTTTTTCAGGTTTTCTTGCCCCATTCCAGGTCCTCGGTGTGAATTTTTAATTTTCCACGTTTTTCAGTGTTTCTCACCATATTCTGGGTAATACAGTGTGAATTTTTATTTTTCCACATTTTTTCATGGTTTCTCATCATATTCTGTGTCCTACAGTGTGAATATTTAATTTTCCACCTCTTTCAGGTTTTCTCTGGACTTTTTGGGTCCTATAGTGTGAATTTTTAATTTTCCACGATTTTCAAGGTTTCATTCCATATTCTGGTCCTACTGTGTGAATTTATAATTTTGCATATTTTTCAGGTTTTCTCGCCATATTCTGGGTCCTTCAGTGTGAATTTTTAATTTTCCATGTTTTTCAGGGTTTCTTGGCATATTCTTGGTCCTGTAGTGTGATTTTCTCATTTTCCACGTTTTTCAAGTTTTTTCGTAATTCTAGGTCCTATAGTGTCATTTTCTCATTTTCCAACTATTTCATATTTTCTCGCCATATTCTGGGTCCTTCAGTGTGAGTTTTTAATTTGCTACTTTTATCAGGCTTTCTTGCCATATTCTGGGTCCTTCAGTGTGAATTTTTAATATTCCACGTTTTTGGGGGGATTTTGTCATATTCAGGGTCCTACAGTGTGATTTTCTCATTTCCATGTTTTTCAGGTTTTCTTGCCGTATGCCAGGTCCTTCAGTGTGAATTTTTAATTCCCCACGTTTTTCAGTATTTCTCTCCATATTCTGGGTAATACAGTGTGAATTTTTAATTTTCCACTTTTTTAATGGTTTCTTGCCATATTCTGGGTCTGAGAGTGTGAATTTTTAATTTTCACTTTTTTCAGGGTTTCTCGCCATATTCTGTGTCCTGCAGTGTGATTTTCTCATTTTCCACGTTTTTCAAGTTTTTTCGTAATTCTGGATCCTCTAGTGTGATTTTCTCATTTTCCAACTTTTTCAGGTTTCTCGGCATATTCTGGGTCCTACATTGGGAATTTTTTATTTTCCACGTTTTTCAAGGTTTCTTGCCGTATGCCAGGTCCTTCAGTGTGAATTTTTAATTCCCCACGTTTTTCAGTATTTCTCTCCATATTCTGGGTAATACAGTGTGAATTTTTAATTTTCCACTTTTTTAATGGTTTCTTGCCATATTCTGGGTCTGAGAGTGTGAATTTTTAATTTTCACTTTTTTCAGGGTTTCTCGCCATATTCTGTGTCCTGCAGTGTGATTTTCTCATTTTCCACGTTTTTCAAGTTTTTTTCGTAATTCTGGATCCTCTAGTGTGATTTTCTCATTTTCCAACTTTTTCAGGTTTCTCGGCATATTCTGGGTCCTACATTGGGAATTTTTTATTTTCCACGTTTTTCAAGGTTTCTTGCCATATTCTGGACCTACAGTGTGAATTTTTAATTTTCCACGTTTTTCAGTGTTTCTCGATATATTCTGGGTCCTACAGTGTTAATAATTAATTTTCCATGTTTTTCAGGTTTTCTCAACATATTTTGTGTCTTTCAGTGTGAGTTTTTAATTTTCCTCGTTTTTGAGGTTTTCTTGACGTATTCAAGATCCTTCAGTGTGAATTTTTAATTTTCCACGTTTGTCAGGTTTTTTCGTCATATTCTGGGTTCTACAGGGTGATTTTCTCATTTCAATGTTTTTCAGGTTTTCTTGCCATATTCCAGGTCCTTCAGTTTGAATTTTTAATTTTCCACGTTTTTCAGTATTTCTCGCCATATTCTGGGTAATACAGTGTGAATTTTTAATTTTCCACTTATTTAATGGCTTCTTGCCATATTCTGGGTCTGAGAGTGTGAATTTTTAATTTTCACGTTTTCCAGGCTTTCTAGGCATATTCTGGGTCCTCCAACATGATTTTCTGATTTTCCACGTTTTTTAAGTTTTTTCGTAATTCTGGGTCCTACAGTGTGATTTTCTCATTTTCCACCTTTTTCAGGTTTTCTCGTCATATTTGGGGTCCTTCATTGTGAGTTTTTAATTTTCTACCTTTTTTTCAGGTTTTCTTGCCATATTCTAGTTCCGATGGTGTGAATTTTTAATTTTTACCTTTTTCAGGGTTTCTTGGCATATTCTGGGTCCTGCAGTGTGATTTTCTCATTTTCCACGTTTTTCAAGTTTTTTCGTAATTCTGGGTCCTACAGTGTGATTTTTTCATTTTCCACCTTTTTCAGGTTTTCTCGCCTTCTTTGGGTTCCTTCACTGTGAATTTTTAATTTTCTACTTTTTTCAGGGTTTCTTACCATATTCTGTGTCTTACAGTGTGAATTTTAAATTTTCCACGTTTTTCAGAGTTCCTCGCCATATTCTGGGTCCTACAGTGTGAATTTTTAATTTTAAACGTTTTTAAGTTTTCTTTTTTTGTCATATTCTGGGTCCTACAGTGTGAATTTTTAATTTTAAACGTTTTTAAGGTTTTTTTGTCATATTCTGGGTCCTACAGTGTGATTTTCTCTTTTTCCAACTTTTCAGGTTTTCTCTGCATATTCTGACTCCTACAGTGTGAATTTTAATTTTCCACCTTTTTCAAGGTTTCTTGCTATATTCAGGTCCTACACTGTGAATTTTTAATTTTCCACCTTTTTAGGTTTTTTCGCCGTATTTGGGGTCCTTCACTGTGAGTTTTTAATTTTCTACTTTTTTTCATGGTTTCTTGCCATATTCTGGGTCCGACAGTGTGAATTTTTAATTTTCACGTTTTCAGGTTTTCTCGCTATATTCTGGGTCTGATAGTGTGAATTATTAATTTTCACGTTTTTCAGGGTTTCTCAGCATATTCTGGGTCCGGTAGTGTGATTTTCTCATTTTCCACGGTTTTCAAGTTTTTTGGTAATTCTGGGTCCTACTACAGTGTGATTTTCTCATTTTCCACCTTTTTCAGGTTTTCTCGCCATATTCTGTGTTCTACAGTGTTATTATCTCATTTTAACCTTTTTCAGGTTTTCTTGCCATATTCCAGGTCCTTCAGTGTGAATTTTTAATTTTCCACGTTTTTCAAGGTTTCTTGCCATATTCAGGTCCTAAATGTGAATTTTGAATTTTCCCCATTTTTTAGTGTTTCTCACCATATCCTGGGTCCTACAGTGTTAATATTTAATTTTCCATGTTTCAGGTTTTCTCGCCATAGTCTGGGTACTTCAGTGTGAGTTTTTAATTTTCCTGGTTTTTCAGGTTCTCTAGCTATATTCAAGGTTCTTCAGTGTGAATTTTTATTTTTCCACCTTTTTCAGTTTTTTTTTTCATCATATTCTGGGTTCTACAGTGTGATTTTCTCATTTCCACGATTTTCAGGTTTTCTTGCCATATTCCAGGTCCTTCAGTGTGACTTTTTAATTTTTAACGTTTTTCAGTGTTTCTAGCCATATTGTGGGTAATACAGTGTGAATTTTTAATTTTCCACTTTTTTCATGGTTTCTCGCCATATTCTGGTTCAGACAGTGTGAATTTTTAATTTTCATGTTTTTCAGGGTTTCTTGGCATAACTGGGTCCTGTACTGTGATTTTCTCATTTTCCAGGTTTTTCAAGTTTTTTCGCAATTTTGTGTCCTACAGTGTAATTTTCTCATTTTCCACCTTTTTCAGGTTTTCGCACTGTATTAGGGTTCCTTTTGTGTGAGTTTTTTAATTTCTACTTTTTTCAGCGTTTCTCCGTATATTCTGGGTCCTGCAGTGTGATTTTCTCATTTCCATGTTTTTGAAGTTTTTTCCTAATTCTGGTTCCTACAGTGTGATTTTCTCATTTTCCACCTTTTTTAGGTTTTCGCGCAGTATCCGGGGTCCTTTTGTTTGAGTTTTTTAATTTCTACTTTTTTCAGGGTTTCTCCCCATATTCTGGGTACTACAGAGTGTATTTTTAAGTTTTGACGTTTTTCATGGTTTCTCTGCATATTCTGAGTCCTCTAGAGTGACTTTCTCATTTTCGACCCTTTTCAAGTTTTTTAGCAATTCTGGGTCCTACAGTGTGAGTTTCTCATTTTACACCTTTTTCAGATTTTCTCGCAATATACGGGGTCCTGCAGTGTGAATTTTTAATTTTAAACGTTTTTAAGTTTTTTTTCGTCATATTCTGGGTCCTACACTTGATTTTCTCCTTTTCCACCTTTTTCAGTTTTTCTCGCCATATTCTGGGTCCTTCAGTGTGAGTTTTTAATTTTCCTCGTTTTTCAGGTTTTCTCGACATATTTGGGTCCTTCAGTGTGAATTTTTAATTTTCCACGTTTTTCACGTTTTTTCGTCATATTCTGTGTTCTACAGTGTGATTTTCTCATTTCCATGATTTTCAGGTTTTTTTGCCATATTCCAGGTTCTTCAGTGTGAGTTTTTAATTTTTTACTTTTTTTCAGTGTTTCTCACCATATTTTGGTTCCTACAGCTTGTATTTTTAATTTTCCACTTTTTCTGGGTTTCTCCTCATATTCTGTGTCCTACAGTGTGATTTTCTCATTTTCGATGTTTTCCAATTTTTTTCGCAATTCTGGGTCCTTCAATGTGATTTTCTCTTTTTCTACCTTTTTCAGGTTTTCTCGCCATATACGGGGTCCTACAGTGTGAATTTTTATTTTTTAACATTTATAAGTTTTTTTCGTCATATTCTGGGTCCTACAGTATGATTTTCTTATTTTCCACCTTTTTCAGGTTTTCTCGCCATATTCGGGGTCCTTCAGTGTGATTTTTTTCATTATCCCCATTTTTCAGGGTTTCTCGCCATTTTTGAGGTCATTCTGTGTTTTTTATTTTCGAAGTTTTTCAGTGATTTTTATCGCCATATTCTATGTATTACAGTATGATTTTCTCATTTTTCGATTCTTTCATGGTTTGTCACCATATTTCAGGTCCTACAGTGTGATTTTCTCATTTTTCGTCTTTTTCAGGTTTTATCACCATATTCCTGGTCCTACAGTGTGATTTTCTCATTTTCCACATTATTCAGGATTTCTTGCCATATTCCAGGCCTTCAGTGTGATTTTTTCATTATCCATGTTCTTCAAGGTTTCTTGCCATATTCCAGGTCCTTCATTATGAATAAATAATTATCTACGTTTTTCAGGGTTTTTCACCATATTCTGGGACCTACAGTTTGATTTTCTCATGTTTCGACTTTTTCAGTTTCTCACCATATTCCAGGTCCTACAGTGTGATTTTCTCATTTTCCACATTTTTCAGGATTTCTTGCCATATTCCAGGCCTTCCGTGTGATTTTTTAATTATCCACGTTTTTATAGTTACTCGCCATATTCCAGGTCCTTCAGTGTGATTTTTTTCATTATCCACGTTTTTCTGGGTTTCTCGCCATATTTCAGGTCCTTCTGTGTGAGTTTTTTATTTTCGAGATTTTTCATTGATTTTATTGCCATATTATAAGTATTACAGATTTTCAGAAAAATGATTTTCTCATTTTTCAGTTCTTTCACGGTTTGTCACCATATTTCACGTCCTCCAGTGTGATTTTCTCATTTTTTGACTTTTTCAGGTTTTCTCACCATATTCCAGGTCATACAGTGTGATTTTCTCATTTTTCGACTTTTTCAGGGTTTATCACCATATTCCAGGTCCTACAGTGTGATTTTCTCATTTTTTGACTTTTTCAGGTTTTCTCACCATATTCCAGGCTTTAAGTGTGATTTTTTTAATTATCCACGTTTTTCAGTGTTTCTCGCCATATTCAAGTCCTACAGTGTGCTTTTCTCATTTTCCATATTTTTTAAAATATCTCACCATATTCCAGGTCCTTCATTGTGAGTTTTAATTTTCGACGTTTATCAGCGTTTATCGCCATATTCTAGGTACTACAGTATGATTTTCACATTTTTCGACGTTTTCAGGTTTTCTCACCATATTCCAGGTCCTACAGTGTGATTTTCTCATTTTTCGACTTTTTCAGGGTTTCTTACCATATTCCAGTTCCTACAGTGTTATTTTCTCATTTTCCACATTATTCAGGATTTCTCGCCATATTCCAGGTCTTCAGTGTCAGTTTTTAATTATCCATCTTCTTTAGGGTTTCTCGCCATATTCCATGAACTACAGTATGATTTTTCTCATTTTTCGACTTTTTCAGGGTTTCTCACCATATTCCAGGACCTAATGTGTTATTTTCTCATTTTCCACATTATTCAGGATATCTCTCCATTTTCCAGGTTCTTCAGTGTGAGTTTTTAATTTTCCACATTTTTCAGGGTTTATCGCCATATTCCAGGTCTTTTGGTGTGATTTTTTAATTATCCACGTTTTTCAGGGTTTCTCGCCATATTTCAGGTCCTTCTTTGTGAGTTTTTTATTTTTGAGATTTTTCAGTGATTTTATCGCCATATTCTAGGTATTACAGTATGATTTCTCATTTTTCGATTCTTTCATGGTTTGTCACCATATTTCAGGTCCTACAGTGTGATTTTCTCATTTTTCGACTTTTTCAGGGTTTATCACCATATTCCAGGTCCTACAGTGTGATTTTCTCATTTTCCACATTTTTCAGGATTTCTTGCAATATTCCAGGCTTTAAGTGTGATTTTTTTTAATTATCCACGTTTTTCAGTGTTTCTCGCCATATTCCAAGTCCTACTGTGTGCTTTTCTCATTTTCCATATTTTTTAAAATTTCTCGCCATATTCCAGGTCCTTCATTGTGAGTTTTAATTATTGACATTTATCAGCGTTTATCGCTATATTCTAGGTACTACAGTAAGATATTCTCATTTTTCGACTTTTTCAGGGTTTCTCACCATATTCCAGGTCCTACAGTGTGATTTTCTCATTTTTCGAAAAAAGTAGAAAATTCAAAATACACACTGTAGTACCCAGAATATGGCAAGAAACCCTGAAAAAAGTAGAAAATTAAAAACTCACACTGAAGGACCCCAAATATAGCAAGAAAACCTGAAAAAGGTGGAAAATGAGAAAATCATACTGTAGGACACAGTAATGCGAAAAAAAATGAAAAAAGTGGAAAATGAGAAAAATCACACTGTAGGACCCAGAATATGCTGACAAACCCTGAAAAACGTGGAAAATAAAAATACACTCTGTAGGACGCAGAATATGGCAAGAAACCATGAAAAAAGTAGAAAATTAAAAACTCACACTGAAGGACCCCGATTATGGCGAGAATACCTGAAAAAGGTGGAAAATGAGAAAGTCACACCGTAGGACCTGGAATATGGTGATAAACCTTGAAAAAGTCGAAAAATGAGAAAATCACACTGTAGGACCTGAAATATGGTGACAAACCATTAAAGGAACGAAAAATGAGAAAATCATACTCTAATACCTAGAATATGGCGATAAAAACACTGAAAAATCTCAATTATGGCGAGAAAACATGAAAAAAGTGGAAAATTAAAAATTCACACTATATTACCCATAATATGGCGAGAAAACCTGAAAAACGAGGAAAATTAAAAACTCACACTGAAGGACCCAGAATATGGCGAGAAAACCTGAAAAAAGTAGAAAATAAAAAACTCACACAGAAGGACCCCAAATATGGGGAGAAAACCTGAAAAAGTGGAAAATGAGAAAATCACACTGTAGGACCCAGAATTACATAAAAACTCGAAAACGTGGAAAATGAGAAAAATCACACTGCAGGATCCAGAATATGCCGAGAAACCCTGAAAAACGTGAAAATTAAAAATTCACAGTGTCGGACACAGAATATGGCGAGAATCCATGAAAAAAGTGGAAAATTAAAAATTCACACTGTATTACGCAGAATATGGCGAGAAATACTGAAAAACGTGGAAAATTAAAAATTCACACTGAAGGACCTGGAATATGGCAAGAAAACCTGAAAAACGTGGAAATGAGAAAATCATACTGTAGGACCCAGAATATGACTAAAAATCCTGGAAATGTGGAATATTAAAAATTCACAGCGAAGGACCGGGAATATGGCAAGAAAACCTGAAAAAACGAGTAAAATTAAAAACTCACACTGAAGGACCCAGAATACGTCCAGAAAACTTGAAAACAGTAGAAAATTAAAAATACACGCTTTAGTACCCAGAATATGGCGAGAAACCCTGAAAAAAATTAGAAAATTAAAAACTCACACTGAAGGACCCCAAATATAGCGAGAAAACCTGAAAAAGGTGGAAAATGAGAAAATCATACTGTAGGACACAGTAATGAGAAAAAAATTGAAAAAAGTGGAAAATTAGAAAAATAACACTGTAGGACCCAGAATATTCTGAGAAACCCTGAAAAAACGTGGAAATTTAAAAATACACTCTGTAGGATGCAGAATATGGCAAGAAATCATGAAAAAAGTAGAAAATTAAAAATTCACTCTGAAGGACCCCTATTATGGCGAGAATACCTGAAAAAGGTGGAAAATGAGAAAATCACACTGAAGGACCCAGAATAATGTAAAAACTTGAAAAACTTGGAAATGAGAAAATCACACTGCAGGACCCAGAATATTCCAAGAAACCCTGAAAATCGTGAAATTTAAAAATTCACACTATGGGACCCAGAACATGGCCCTGCCTTGCCTAGCCTAGCCTAGCCCTGCCTAGCCCAGCCTAGCCCAGCCTAGCCCTTCCTAGCACAGCCCTCCCTAGCCCTGGCTTGCCAAGCCCTGCCTAGCCCTGCCTTACCAAGCCCTGCCTAGCCCTGCCTTGCCAAGCCCTGCCTAGCTTAGCCCTTCCCTGCATATCCCTGCCTAGCCCAGCCCTTCCCTGCCTAGCCTAGCCCTGCCTTCCTGACCCTGTTTTTAACCAGGCTGGCGTCGAACTCAGAAACTGACTGCCTCTGCCTCCAGAGTGCTCTCATTAAGAGCTCGAGCCACCACTGACTGTTGGGTTTTCTAAGTCTTACATTGGTATGGTGTCTGTTTCTCAGCTGTGAAACCCTAATTAAGACATGTAGTCAGTCCTAGGTCAGCCATAGCTACAGAGTGAGGCATTATCTAAAACAAAACAAAACAAAACAAAAAATAGAAATAATAAAATAAATAAATTAAACAACCACATGATATCTTTTCTTTCTTTAGATGATACTCAGAGCTTGAAGCAGTTCACCCATGAGACCTCAGCTCTGGACATTGAGACTGTTTTCCTAACAAGTATTATGGCTGAACCTGAGGGGTTTTACTGGGGAGTTGTGTCCCCCACTTTAAAAAAAGTTGTTTTCAAAGGCTGCAGAATCTTAGCACTGTTGCTTGTTACAGTTGAGTCACAGCCCTGAACTTTCAGTGGTAGTTAAGGCCAATTCTTTGTTATTAAAAAGTTAATCTGGATTCCCCCAACCCCTGGCATCCTAACAATTCCTAGAAAGGTAGACAGGGACCTGGGCAGAAGGGTGCAAGGCTACTGGTATTTGGAAGTGGTAACAGAAGGCTTTCTCTAGTTGGTACCCTACCCCAAGTTACACTGTCATTTATTTTTCCTTGTTGTTGTTTTGTCGGTTTGTATTCTCTATATAGCCCCTTTCCCTTCCTAACCTTGGTGGTCGTGAACCTTACTGTCCTTGAACTCAGTGATTTGCCTGTCTTGCTGGGATGAAACTGTGAGCTACCATCCAGAAGGAAGCACCCTGCTGAGGTTGGATTGGTGTCTCTTCCAGTTTCCTCTATGAACATGCATATGGCATGCCTGGTCTTTCTTTTTTTCTTTTCTTTTTAAAGATTTATTTATTTATTATATTTAAGTATGCTGTAGCTATCTTCAGACACTCCAGAAGAGGGTGTCAGATTCTGAAGAATCTAAATCATTCTTATTGTCTGCATATGATGTATATAAACAAAGCCTCACATATACTCAAAAAAAAAATAATGAAAGATGTGGCTACAGAGAGGGCTCAACAATTAAGAGCATTGTCTCCTCTTCCAGAGAACCTGGGCTCAATTACCAGTATATATATGGTGGCCCATCTCCAGTTCCAGGGGATCTAATACTCTGTTCTGGAGTCTGTGGGCACAGCATATACATGCAAAACACCCTTACACTAAAAATAAAATAGATCATTGAGAGAGAGGAGAGAGAGGGGGGTGAGAGAGAGGGGAGGTAATCATACCTCCTGACGAGTTTGAAGACCTGAGCTTCAACACTTACACAAATAAATAAATGCAAAATATTTTTTATAAATAAACTCTGCCATTTACCTTTAAAAATTCCTAGAAAACAAGTTCTATGAGCAACAGTTATATTTACTATATCTAAAGGACAGTCATGAGCATATTCTCTAAATAGAAAAAGGTCTATTAGTCTTAGAAATGGAAAAGACAAACCAAGGAAGGTTTGCAATTACATAATGAGGCAGCTCAGCCCAGCTCTTAGGTTGAAAATAAGACTCGAGAATAGGATACACCTGAAGACAGCCATTGCTGTGTGTGCTTGATGTTAATCTGGTAATTTTTTTTTTCTTAATTTTTAAAAGCTTTTTATTCTCTTTCTTTCTTTCTTTCTTTCTTTCTTTCTTTCTTTCTTTCTTTCTTTCTTTCAATTATTATTTTTTTCTCAGAACGGGTTTCTCTGTGCAGCCCTGGCTGACTTGGAACTCCCTCTGTAAACCAGGGTGACCTTGAATGCAGAAATCTGCCTGAGGCTAAAGGTGTGTTCCACAATTGCCTCAGCTCTACTCTAATTCTGTGTATGTTTGTATATATGTATGAATATAAGTAATATTATATTAGGAAAAAGAGATTAATATCTTTTTCCTAAAATTCATGTCATTCCTCCTTATCTTTCTCTCTAACTCCCTGTGTGTGTGCATGTGTGTGTTAGACAAGGGTACACAGATTAAAGAAACCATATTTCCCACGGATTCTTAGAAATAAACAAGGAAGCCGGGTGTGGTGGAGCACCCCTTTAATCCCAGCACTTGGCAGGCAGAGGCCGGCAGATTTCTGCATTCCAGGCCATCTTGGTCTACAGAGTGAGTTCCAAGACACCCAGGGCTACACAAAGAAACACTGTCTTGAACGCCCCTCCCTCCTAAACATAATAAAGAAATAATAGACAAAAAGCAAGAGAAAAACATGTGGCCATGGCTGCTGGTGGCTTTTCAGTGATTCTTGACCCTTCTGCACTGGATTCAGTTAAGTTCTATTCCACTAGTAGCTGGGAAAGAAGGGGAAGAAACAGAAGCAATCTGGAACAATAGGTCTCGTGGCGGCCAGCCACCTCCACCTTGAGAAGGGTGGTCAGTCAGCAGACAAGATGGCCGCCAACCACATGTCGCCTTTCAGCATGGTGAGGTCAATGTGTCAATGTTCAACCGAGTGACAGAACAAGGAATTAGACATGCAGACAACAGACATGCAGGCACACCACGTCCTTTCCCTTCTGTTGTTTGGTAAGAGACACACAATTTTTATTATTTATAGTAAGCCTTAAAAAGCACTCTGACAGCCTCACAGATATCTACCTTCTATGTGATTAGAATTTCCTTTTTTTTAAATTAATTCTCAGGAGTTGCATGGTGACTTGTTCTAGGTTATGGTGCCCTCTTCTGGCATGTAGTCATATAGGCAGCAGATAGAGCACACACACACACACACTTACATTGAAAACTAATAGTAATAATAACAACAAACAAGCAAGCAAGCAGGCAAGCAAGCAAACAAACAAATATATAAATAAGAGGGAAAAAGATATTCTGGCTTCTGCCAGGCTGTGTGGGTGGCAAAGGCAGGCAGGCAGAGAGGACCTCTGTGAGTTTGAGACAGAACATACTGCCTGGGCTACACCAAGAGAAACCCTACCTGGCTTTTATTTTACTGATCTGTCTGTCTGTCTTTCTTTCACCAGGCTGGCCTCGAACTCAGAAACTGACTGTCTCTGCCTCCCGAGTGCTCTCATTAAGAGCTTGAGCCACCCCTGAATGTCGGGTTTTCTAAGTCTTACCTTGCTCTTGGTGTCTGTTCTCAGCTGTGAAACCCTAATTAACACATGTAGTCAGTCCTGGGTCAGCCAGAGCTACAGACTGAGGCCTTATCTAAAACCAAATAAAACAAAACAACAAATAGAAATAATAAAATACATAAATTAAGCAACCACATCATATCTTTTCTCTCTCTAGATGGTACTCAAAAATTGCAGCAGTTTGCCTGTGAGACCTCAGCTCTGGACACTGAGGCTGTTTCCCTACCAAGTAATAGGGCTGAACTTGAGGAGCTCTACAGCTCAGTTGTGTCCCCTGCTTTTTTAAAAAAAGAGTTGTTTTCAAAGGCTGCAGGTTCTTACCACTGTTGCTTGTTACAGATGAATTATAGCCCTGAACTTTCAATGGTACTTAAAGGCACAGACAGGTGCTTCCTATAGACATAAGAGCCCAATCCTTGTGGTCATAACCAGTGGTAATAACCTGGGCGGAAGGGTGCAAGGCTTCTTGTGTTTGTAAGTGGTAACAGAAGGCTTTCTCTTGTTGGTACCCTATCACAAGCTACACTGTCTATTCTTTTTCCTGGTTAGTGTTTCCTTGCTTTGTTTTCACTACATAGCTCCTTTCTCTTCATAGCATTGGCTGTCCTGAACCAGGCAGTCCTTGAAATCAGTGATTTGCCTGTCTTGCCGGATTACACTCTGAGCTACTATCCAGAGGGAAGCAACCTGCTGAGGTTAGACTGCTCTCTCTCCAGGTTTCCCCTATGAACATGCAAATGGCAGTCCTGCCTGGTCTTTCTTTTTTTTTTTATCCTTTTTTAAAAATGTTTATTTATTTATTTATTTATTTATTTATTTATTTATTTATTTATTTATTAGATATAAGTACACTGTAGCTGTCTTCAGACACTCCAGAAGATGGTGTCAGATTCTGGAGAATCTAAATCCCTCTTATGGTCTGCATATGATGTATATAAACACAGCCTCACATATACTTCTAAAAATTTAAAGATGGGTGGGGCCACTGAAAGGGCTCAACAATTAACAGCATTGTTCTCTCTTCCAGAGAACCTGGGCGCAACTACCAGCAACTATATGGTGGCCCATCTCCAGTTCCAGGGTATCTGATACTCTGTTCTGGCTTCTGTGGGCACTGTATACACATGTAAAACACCCTTACACTAAAAATAAAATACATCATTGAGAGAGAGGAAAGAGGGATTTTGAGAGAGAGAGAGGGGAGGTCATCGTACCTCTTGACAGGTTTGAAAAATCAGAGCTTCATCACTCACACAAATAAATAACTGCAAAATATTTTTTAAACAAACTCTGCCATTTACCTTTAAAAATATCAGAAAACAAGTAAGTTCTATGAGCAACAGTTATATTGACTGTATCTAAAGGATAGTCATGAGCATATTCTCTAAACAGAAAAAGGTCTGGTAATCTTAGAAATGGAAAAGAGATACCAAGTATTTCTTCATATAAAAGCATACAGTAAGAGAACATTTAAAACTACAAGAGGCTACAGTGTGGCATGGCAGTGGAGATTGGTCCAACCTTGGGAAAGTCACACGTGAACCCCTTTAAGTTGGGGTTGCAGGGAGGTGATGATTGGTTCCTTCCTATGCTGGTTCTTTTGTGCCTCTTCCTTCCACGATTAGGAAGATTTGCAATTACATAATGAGGCAGCTCAGCCAAGCCCTTAATTTGGAAATAGGACTAGAGGATAGGATACACCTGAAGACAGACAGCCATTGCTCTGTGTTCTTGATGCATCAATGGAAGCATCTGGTATTCTGTGTGCAGTGTGATAGGTCCCATTCCAGAGGCATAGGTAAGAACCAGATTCCTGGCACTCTGACAGAAAAGGACCTAGGAGAAGCCCCGAGGGTGGGTGTGGATAGGGCATTGCCTGAGCCTCCTTTGGCTCAGATTTGTACCCCTGGATTGGTTGGACCCTCACTAGGATCCCCAACTGAACCCTAGTGACATCTAGGTTAGTCATTTGAGCTCTAGTTGGATTCCCTTGACTGACCTGTTGGCCCCTATGGCCACCCTAAGTCAGCTCCCAGATCCTGTGACACCTAGGCTGAGACTTGACAGGCTATGTCTGTTAACAACAAAATCAGGGTGCCAGACTCACAGGAGACATTTCTTACATTTAGATTACGTTCAGTTTGGGGGAAACAGAGGACAACACAGATGTCGGTTGAGGCCAATATACAGTTTAGTAAGCAAATACTGATCAGATGCGCAAAGACCTGCTACAGCGATGGAAACAGGTTTAACCATGCTCCTCCAGTGCCAGCCATGGCTTTGCCTGTCTGCGTTGTATTTCTATGATATGCCAAAGGAGCAGGTGCTCACCAAGGATTTGCTCTGGGGATGCTTACCCAGTGGTGGTCACAATTAGTAAACTTCTAAGCTAAAGAACAGTTCCCCATCTAGCGCAGTCATCAGAGCAAGAGTTTATTAATCTCAGGTTCGTTGGTTTGAGCCCAAAGTTGGAGGAGATGTTATTTTAGTTGGGTCTCGACTGGAGACAATGTTGGCACTTCCCAGGAATGCCCCATGGTTGGGGTTCTGCTTTCTGTATCTCTGACATTAGAACTGGAGGTAGGGAGCATTTGGTGGGTCTTTTGCTTGCTTGAAGCAGCACTGGGTGTACTAAATTGCAGTGGGTGCAAGTGTTACAGACTCTACACTAGTTTTGACCTTCTGGAGCAATTGGGGCACTGGGTAGTCTGGATTACCCTTTTCAGGTAGATCTGAAATTCAATTCTTCTGGTGTTTACTGAATTCAACCAGAGGATTCCAAGATATCCCTCTTAGAAAGACTAGCTGGAGCTTCTCTTTAAGGCTTGTTGGTCCTACGCCTAGAGGATTCTCGCTTAGGATCTGAGAGGATCTTCCTAGGTTCAAATCTTGGACCAGCCCTCTTCTTTTGCCAATCAAAGTTGAGGATTAATAGTCAACCTTGGTTCCTTAGAAGGTATGACTAAACAAATGAAAATGGAAATTCGTAAGTATCCAACGTGGTATTTTTGGTTGGTTTCTTTGGACCTTGTTTTCTGTTTTAGGCAGAGTCTTGTTCCTTTAACTTAGGCTGCTCCTGACAAAGTCAAGGATAGCTGCATTTCTAATCTTCATGCCTTCACTTCTTGTGTGCTGGAAAGATAGGCATGTGTATTAATCTGGTGTTCAGGTTGGAACCCAGGCTTAGGCAAGCAATTAGATGAGCTACAGCATCAGCTCATAACTCAAAATGTCCACCAAGTATTGCTGGCATTATTCAAATTAGCCTGAAGGACACAAATATTGGAAAATGTTGGAATTAAAAAAAAATCAATGCAGCTGCTCTGGCAAATCAGGGAGAACTGGAGCAGGCCTCTGAGATGCACCAGCTTCTAGTCAGGTCTTTAGTGTATTTGACATACCCTGAGCTACATGATAAGAAACACAAATAGCTAAAACAGGATTGTGAGACTAGCTGCAAGATATGTGGCTGGCAAATAAAAACCGCTTTGAAATTTGCCAGTAGCCCTTAAGTGCAAATCTGGTTCCAGATCACTAGCCTTTAATCATCACTAGTTTGCTTGGGTCCAACCTACAGGACCCAAAATGTAGTCAAGAGCCTGTGACCTCTTCAGATTTGCTGGACTAGCATTTTTCAGGTCCCCTGGTGCACAGATCTAAGAAAGGAGAGGTGCTGCCAAACCTGGCTAGGGTCTCAGCTTTGCGAATCTGCCTTGGAACTTCCCTTTTTTCCATAATCTCCATAAAAAGGCAAAGGATTTTTACATTTAAGGAGTCCTTGCACTTCGGATTGGAAACATACTCCAAGAACCACAGTCAGCCCTCTGGCCTCTGTAGAGTCCTGACTGAGCCTGGGTCTCCCAGCTCAGTGTTTTGAAATCACAAGGTGGATTCCTGTGCAGAGAATGAATAGATGCGAGTAGGAGGAATGAGTCCTTCTAGGGTTCTGTGAGCTGGAAGGCGCAGTGTGGACTTAACCGAACAAGCCTCAGATTCTGCCGAATTTTCACCACTGGGTAAACTGCCAGATACCATGAAAGAAGAGAGGGACTCCTCTAAGGAGTCGCTTCGGGCATCTCTCTGGGGTGGGAGGCTTGATTCGAACCCTGATACCTCTGGTGCTCTGGTGACTACACTTCGAGGCTCCCGGCGAAATCTTCAAGGTCCTGAACAGTGGCCAGGCTTCCGAGGTGGCATTCAGGTTTTCTCGCCATATTTGGGGTCCTTCCGTGTGAGTTTGTAATTTTCTACTTTTTTTCAGGGTTTCTGGCTGTATTCTGGGTCCTACAGCGTGTACTATTAATTTTCCAAGTTTTCCGGGTTTCTAGGCATATTCTGGGTCCTACACTTTGATTTTCTCATTTTCGACGATTTTCAAGTTTTTTCGCAATTCTGGGTACTACAGTGTGATTATTATCATTTTCCAACTTATTCAGGTGTTCTCGCCATATGCGGGGTCCTTCAGTATGAATTTTAAATTTTCTACTTTTTTCAGGTTTTCTCACCATTTTGGGGTCCTTCAGTGTGAGTTTTTAATTTTCTAATTTTTCAGGGTTTCTTGACATATTCTGTGTCTTACATCGTGTTTTTTTTTTTTAATTTTCCACGTTTTTCAGGTTTTTTCGTCATATTCTGGGTCCTACAGTGTGATTTTCTCATTTTCGACATTTTTCAATTTTTTTCACAATTCTGGGTCCTACATTGTGACGTTGTCATTTTCCACCTTTTTCAGGTTTTCTCACGATATTCTGGGTCCTTCAGTGTGAGTTTTTAATTTTCCACGTTTTTAAGTTTTTTTCGTCATATTCTGGATCCTACAGTGTGATTTTCTCATTTCCAAGTTTTTCAGGTTTTATTGCCATATTTCTGGTGTATTTTTAATATTCCACATTTTCAGTTTTTCTTGCCATATCCGGGTCCTTCAGTGTGAATATTTCGTTTTCCAAGTTTTTCTGGTTTTTTGGTCATATTCTGGGTCCTTCAGTGTGAATTTTTAATTTTCCTCGTTTTTCGATATTTCTCAGAATATTCTGGGTAATACAGTGTGAATTTTTAATTTTCCACTTTTTTCATGTTTTCTCACCATATTCTGTGTTAGACAGTTTGAATTTTTAGTTTTCATGTTTTTCAGGTTTTCTAGGCATATTTTGTGTCCTGCACTGTGATTTTCTCATTTTCCACGTTTTTCAAGTTTTTTTCTAATTCTGGGTCCTACAGTGTGAATTTCTCATTTTCCACCTTTTTCAGGTTTTCTTGCCATATTTGGGGTCTTTTAGTGCGAGTTTATAATTTTCTTCTTTTTTCAGGTTTTCTCACCATATTCTGGGTAATAAAGTGTGAATTTTAATTTTCCTCTGTTTTCATGTTTTCTCCTATATTCTCTGTCTGAAGTGTGAATTTTTAATTTTCACGTTTTTCAGGGTTTCTCGACATATTCTGTGTCCTGCAGTGTGATTTTTCTCTTTTTCACATTTTTCAAGTTTTTTCGTAATTCTGGGTCCTACAGTGTGATTTTCTCATTTTCCACTTTTTTCAGGTTTTCTCGTCATATTTGGGTTCCTTCAGTGTGAGTTTTTAATTTTCTCCTTTTTTCAGGGTTTCTCGCCATGTTCTGGGTCCTACAGCGTGTATTTTTAATATTCCACATTTACAGTTTTTCTCGCCATATTCCGGGTCCTTCAGTGTGAATATTTTGTTTTCCAAGTTTTCTGGGTTTTTTTGGTCATATTCTGGGTCCTACAGTGTGAATTTTTAATTTTCTACTTTTTTTCTTGGTTTCTCGCCATATTCTGGGACTGATAATGTGAATTTTTAATTTTAAGCTTTTTCAAGGTTTCTCGGCATATTCTGGTTCCTGCAGTGTGATTTTCTCATTTTCCACCTTTTTCAGGTTTTCTCGCCATATTTGGGGTCCTTCAGTATGAGTTTTTAAATTTCTAATTTTTCAGGGTTTCTCGGCATATTCTGGGTCCTACAGTGTGATTTTCTAATTTCGATGTTTTTCAAGTTTTTTCTCAATTCTGGGTCCTACAGTATGATTATTCTCATTTTTTACCTTTTTCAGGTTTTCTCGCCATATTCTGGGTCCTTCAGTGTGAGTTTTTAATTTTCCTTGTTTTTCAGGTTTTCTCGTCATATTCCGGGTCCTTCACTGTGAATTTTTAATTTTTCCACGAATTTCAGTATTTCTCACCATATTCTTGGTAATACAGTGTGATTTTCTCATTTTCCACTTTTTTCATGGTTTCTTGCCATATATTGGTTCCGACAGTGTGAATTTTTAATTTTCACATTTTTCAGGGTTTCTTGGCACATTCTGGGTCCTGCAGTGTGATTTTTTCATTTTCCACGTTTTTCAAGTTTTATAGTCATTCTGGTCCTACAGTGTGATTTTCTAATTTTCCACCTATTTCTTGTTTTCCTGCCATATTTGGGATCCTTCACTGTGAGTTTTTAATTTTCTACTTTTTTCAGGGTTTCTCACCATATTCTGCGTGCGATACTGTGAATTTTTAATTTTCACGTTTTTCAGGGTTTCTCGGCATATTCTGGGTCCTGCAGTGTGATTTTCTAATTTTCCACGTTTTTCAAGTTTTTTCGTAATTCTGGGTCCTATAGTGTGATTTTCTCATTTTCCACCTTTTTCAGGTTTTCTCACCATATTTGGGATACTTCACTGTCAGTTTTTAATTTTGTACTTTTTTCAGGGTTTCTTGCCATATTCTGGGTCCTTCAGTGTGAGTTTTTAATTTTCTACTTTTTTCAGGGTTTTTTTTGCCATATTCTGGGTCCTACAGCGTTTATTTTTAATTTTCCAGGTTTTTCAGGGTTTCTCGCCATATTCTGCGTTCTACAGGGTGATTTTTTTCATTTAGAACCTTTTTCAAGTTTTTTCGCAATTTTGGGTCCTACAGTGGGATTATTCTCAATTTACACCTTTTTCAGGTTTTCTCACCATAATCTGGGTTCTTCAGTGTGAGTTTTTAATTTTCCTTGTTTTTCAGGTTTTCTGGCCATATTCTGGGTCCTTCAGTGTGAGTTTTTAATTTTCCTTGTTTTCCAGGTTTTCTTGCCATATTCCGGGTCCTTCACTGTGAATTTATAATTTTCCAAGTTTTTCAGGTTTTTTCGTCATATTCAGGGTCCTACAGTGTGATTTTCTCATTACCACATTTTTCAGGTTTTCTTGCCATTTTCCAGGTCCTTCAGTGTGAATTTTTAATTTTTCCACGAATTTCAGTATTTCTCACCATATTCAGGTTCCTACAGTGTGATTTTCTCATTTTCCACTTTTTTCATGGTCCGACAGTGTGAATTTTTAATTTTTAATTTTCACGTTTTTCAGGGTTTCTCGGCACATTCTGGGTCCTGCAGTGTGATTTTTTCATTTTCCACGTTTTTCAAGTTTTTTAGTCATTCTGGGTCCTACAGTGTGATTTCCTACTTTTCCACCTATTTCTAGTTTTCTTGCCATATTTGGGATCCTTCACTGTGAGTTTTTAATTTTCTACTTTTTTCTGGGTTTCTCACCATATTCTGGGTGCGATAGTGTGAATTTTTAATTTTCACGTTTTTCAGGGTTTCTCACCATATTCTGGTAATACAGTGTGTTTTTCTCATTTTCCACTTTTATCAGGTTTTCTCGCCATATTTGGGGTCCTTCATTGTGAGTTTTTAATTTTCTTCTTTTTTCAGATTTTCTCGTCATATTCTGGGTCCCATAGTGTGAATTTTTAATTTTCACGTTTTTCAGGGTTTCTCGGCATATTTTGGGTCCTGTAGTGTGATTTTCTCATTTTCCACGTTTTTCAAGTTTTTTCATATTTCTAGGTCCTATAGTGTGATTATTCTCATTTTCAACCTTTTTCAGGGTTTCTCACCATATTCGGGGTCCTTCAGTTTGAATTTTTAATTTTCTACTTTTTTCAGGTTTTCTCGCCATATTCTGGGTCCTTCCGTGTGAGGTTTTAATTTTCCATTTTTCTTCGGGGTTTCTTGCCATATTCCAGGTCCTTTAGTGTGAATTTTTAATTTTCCACGTTTTTCAGGTTTTTCATCATATTAAGGGTCCTACAGTGTGATTTTCTCATTTTCCACATTTTTCAAGTTTTCTCGCCATATTCGGGGTCCTTCAGTGTGAGTTTTTAATTTTCTACTTTTTTCAGGCTTTCTCGCCATATTCTGGGTCCTACCCAGTGTATTTTTAATTTTCCACGTTTGTCAGGTTTTCTTGCCATATTCTGGGTCCAACAGTGTGATTTTTCATTTAGGACATTTTTCAAGTTTTTTCGCAATTCTGGGTACTAGAGTGAGATTATTCTCATTTTTCACCTTTTATAGGTTTTTCTCGCCATATTTGGGGTCCTTCAGTGTGAATTTTTCATTTTTCACGTTTTTCAGGTTTTTTCATCATATTCAGGGTCCTACAGTGTGATTTTCTCATTTCCACCGTTTTCAGGTTTTCTTCCCATATTTGGTGTCCTTCACTGTGAGTTTTTAATTTTCTACTTTTTTCAGGGTTTCTTGCCATATTCTGGGTCCGATAGTGTGAATTTTTAATTTTCACGTTTTTCAGGGTTTCTCGGCATATTCAAGTTCCTGCAGTGTGATTTTCTCATTTTCCACGTTTTTCAAGTTTTTTCGTAATTCTGGGTCTTACAGTGTAATTTTCTCTTTTTCCACCTTTTTCAGGTTTCCTCGACATATTCTGGGTCCTTCAGTGTGAATTTTAATTTTCCTTGTTTTTCAGGTTTTTCGTCATATTCCGGGTGCTTCAGTGTGAATTTTAATTTTCCTTGTTTTTTGGATTTTTCGTCATATTCAGGGTCCTACAGTGTGATTTTCTCATTTCCACGTTTTTCAAGTTTTTTCGTAATTCTGGTTCCTACAGTGTGATTTTCTCATTTTCCACCTTTTTCAGGTTTTCTCACTATATTCAGAGTCCGTCAGTGTGAATTTTTAATTTTCTAATTTTTTTTAGGCTTTCTCGCCATATTCTGTGTCTTACCGAGTGTATTTTTAATTTTCCACTTTTTTCAGGTTTCCTTGCCATATTCTGGACCTACAGTGTGATTTTCTCATTTAGGACGTTTTCAAGATTTTTTCCAAATCTGAGTCCTACAGTGAGATTATTCAGTTTCCACCTTTTTCAGGTTTTCTCGCCATATTTGGGGTCCTTCAGTGTGAATTTTTAATTTTCCACGTTTTTCAGTATTTCTCGCCATAATCTGGGTAATACATTGTGATTTTCTCATTTTCCACTTTTTTCATGGTTTCTTGCCATATACTGGGTCCGACAGTGTGAATTTTTAATTTTTACGTTTTTCAGGGTTTCTCAGCATACTCTGGGTCCTGCAGTATGATTTTCTCATTTTCCACATTTTTCAAGTTTTTTTGTATTTCTGGGTCTAACAGTGTGATTATTCTCATTTTTAACTTTTTCAGGTTTTCTCGCCATATTCGGGGTCCTTCAGTGGGAATTTTTAATTTTCACTTTTTTCAGTGTTTCTCGGCATATTCTGTGTCCTGCAGTGTGATTTTCTCATTTTCCACGTTTTTCAAGTTTTTTCGTAATTCTGAGTCCTACAGTGTGATTTTCTCATTTTCCACCTTTTTCAGGTTTTTTCGCCATATTTGGGGTCATTCACTGTGAATTTTTAATTTTCACGTTTTTCGGGGTTTCTCGGCATATTCTGGGAGCTGCAGTGTGATTTTCAAATTTTCCACGTTTTTCAAGTTTTTTCGTATTTCTTGGTCCTACAGTGTGATTATTCTCATTTTCAAACTTTTTCAGGTTTTCTTGCCATATTCGGGGTCCTTCAAGTGTGAATTTTTAATTTTCTACATTTTTCAGGTTTTCTCGCAAAATTCTGGGTCCTTCAGTGTGAGGTTTTAATTTTTTTTGTTTTTCGGGTTTTCTTGCCATATTCCGGGTCATTCAGTGTGAAATTTTCATTTTCCACGTTTTTCAGGTTTTTTCATCATATTCAGGTTCCTACAGTGTGATTTTCTCATTTCCACGTTTTTTCAGGTTTCCTTGCCATATTCCAGGTCCTTCAGTGTGAATTTTGAATTTTCCAAGTTTTTCAGTATTTCTCGCCATATTCTGGGTAATACAGTGTGATTTTCTAATTTTCCATTTTTTTCATGGTTACTGGCCATATACTGGGTCTGAGAGTGTGAATTTTTAATTTTCACTTTTTTCAGGGTTTCTCGGCATATTCTGGGTCCTGCAGTGTGATTTTCTCATTTTCCAGGTTTTTCAAGTTTTTTCTTATTTCTGGGTCCTACAGTGTGATTATTCTCATTTTCAAACTTTTCAGGTTTAGTCGCCATACTCGGGTCCTTCAGTGTGAATTTTTAATTTTCTACTTTTATCATTTTTTCTCCTCATATTCTGGGTCCTTCAGTGTAAGGTTTTAATTTTCCTTGTTTTTCAGGTTTTCTAGCCATATTCTGGGTCCTTCACAGTGAATTTTTAATTTTCCACGTTTTTCAGGTTTTTTCGTCATATTCAGGGTGCTATAGTGTGATTTTCTCATTTCCATTTTTTTCAGATTTTCTTGCCATATTCCAGGTCCTTCAGTGTGAATTTTTAATTTTCCAAGTTTTTCAGTATTCCTCGCCATATTCTGGGTAATACAGTGTGATTTTCTTATTTTCTAATTTTTCATGGTTTCTTGCCATATTCTGGGTCCAAGAGTATGAATTTTTAATTGTCACGTTTTTCAGTGTTTCTCGGCATATTCTGGGTCCTGCAGTGTGATTTTCTTATTTTCCACGTTTTTCAAGTTTTTGTCGTAATTCTGGGTCCTACAGTGTGATTTTCTCATTTTCCAACTTTTTCAGGTTTTCTCTCCATATTCAGGGTCCTTCAGTGTGAATTTTTAATGTTCTACTTTATACGGGTTTCTCGAAATATTCTGAGGTCTTAAGTGTGAGTTTTTAATTTTCCCTTTTTTCAGGTTTTCTCGCCATATTCTGGGTCCTTTAGTGTGAATTTTTAATTTTCCACTTTTTTCATCATATTCTGGGTCCTACAGTGTGATTTTCTAATTTCCACGTTTTTCAGGTTTTCTTGCCATATTCCAGGTCCTTCAGATTGAATTTTTAAGTTTTCACGGTTTTCTGTATTTCTCGCCATATTCTGGGTAATACAGTGTGAATTTTTAATTATCCACTTTTTTCATAGTTTCTTGCCATATTCTGTGTCCGACAGTGTGAATTTTTAATTTTCACGTTTTTCAGGGTTTCTCGGCATATTCTGGGTCCTGCAGTGT
>NW_028227494.1:90422-146156 GCF_978045245.1 Mus caroli | reverse complement strand
TTCTGGGTAATACAGTGTGAATTTTTATTTTTCCACATTTTTTCATGGTTTCTCAACATATTCTGTGTCCTACAGTGTGAATATTTAATTTTCCACCTCTTTCAGGTTTTCTCTGGACTTTTTGGGTCCTATAGTGTGAATTTTTAATTTTCCACGATTTTCAAGGTTTCATTCCATATTCTGGTCCTACTGTGTGAATTTATAATTTTGCATATTTTTCAGGTTTTCTCGCCATATTCTGGGTCCTTCAGTGTGAATTTTTAATTTTCCATGTTTTTCAGGGTTTCTTGGCATATTCTTGGTCCTGTAGTGTGATTTTCTCATTTTCCACGTTTTTCAAGTTTTTTCGTAATTCTAGGTCCTATAGTGTCATTTTCTCATTTTCCAACTATTTCATATTTTCTCGCCATATTCTGGGTCCTTCAGTGTGAGTTTTTAATTTGCTACTTTTATCAGGCTTTCTTGCCATATTCTGGGTCCTTCAGTGTGAATTTTTATATTCCACGTTTTTTGGGGGATTTTGTCATATTCAGGGTCCTACAGTGTGATTTTCTCATTTCCATGTTTTTCAGGTTTTTCTTGCCGTATGCCAGGTCCTTCAGTGTGAATTTTTAATTCCCCACGTTTTTCAGTATTTCTCTCCATATGCTGGGTAATACAGTGTGAATTTTTAATTTTCCACTTTTTTAATGGTTTCTTGCCATATCTGGGTCTGAAAGTGTGAATTTTTAATTTTCACTTTTTTCAGGGTTTCTCGCCATATTCTGTGTCCTGCAGTGTGATTTTCTCATTTTCCACGTTTTCAAGTTTTTTCGTAATTCTGGATCCTCTAGTGTGATTTTCTCATTTTCCAACTTTTTCAGGTTTCTCGGCATATTCTGGGTCCTACATTGGGAATTTTTTATTTTCCACGTTTTCAAGGTTTCTTGCCATATTCTGGACCTACAGTCTGAATTTTTATTTTTCCACGTTTTCAGTGTTTCTCGATATATTCTGGGTCCTACAGTGTTAATAATTAATTTTCCATGTTTTTCAGGTTTTCTCAACATATTTTGTGTCTTTCAGTGTGAGTTTTTAATTTTCCTCGTTTTTGAGGTTTTCTCGACGTATTCAAGATCCTTCAGTGTGAATTTTTAATTTTCCACGTTTGTCAGGTTTTTTCGTCATATTCTGGGTTCTACAGTGTGATTTTCTCATTCAACGTTTTTTCAGGTTTTCTTGCCATATTCCAGGTCCTTCAGTTTGAATTTTTAATTTTCCACGTTTTTCAGTATTCTCGCCATATTCTGGGTAATACAGTGTGAATTTTGTAATTTCCACTTATTTAATGGCTTCTTGCCATATTCTGGGTCTGAGAGTGTGAATTTTTAATTTTCACGTTTTTCAGGCTTTCTAGGCATATTCTGGGTCCTCCACATGATTTTCTGATTTTCCACGTTTTTTAAGTTTTTTCGTAATTTGGGGTCCTACAGTGTGATTTTCTCATTTTCCACCTTTTTCAGGTTTTCTCGTCATATTTGGGGTCCTTCATTGTGAGTTTTTAATTTTCTACCTTTTTTTCAGGTTTTCTTGCCATATTCTAGTTCCGATGGTGTGAATTTTTAATTTTTACGTTTTTCAGGGTTTCTTGGCATATTCTGGGTCCTGCAGTGTGATTTTCTCATTTTCCACGTTTTTCAAGTTTTTTCGTAATTCTGGGTCCTACAGTGTGATTTTTTCATTTTCCACCTTTTTCAGGTTTTCTCGCCTTCTTTGGGTTCCTTCACTGTGAATTTTTAATTTTCTACTTTTTTCAGAGTTTCTTACCATATTCTGTGTCTTACAGTGTGAATTTTAAATTTTCCACGTTTTTCAGAGTTCCTCGCCATATTCTGGGTCCTACAGTGTGAATTTTTAATTTTAAACGTTTTTAAGTTTTCTTTTTTTGTCATATTCTGGGTCCTACAGTGTGTGAATTTTTAATTTTAAACGTTTTTAAGGTTTTTTTTGTCATATTCTGGGTCCTACAGTGTGATTTTCTCTTTTTCCAACTTTTCAGGTTTTCTCGGCATATTCTGACTCCTACAGTGTGAATTTTAATTTTCCACCTTTTTCAAGGTTTCTTGCTATATTCAGGTCCTACACTGTGAATTTTTATTTTTCCACCTTTTTAGGTTTTTTCGCCGTATTTGGGGTCCTTCACTGTGAGTTTTTAATTTTCTACTTTTTTTCATGGTTTCTTGCCATATTCTGGGTCTGACAGTGTGAATTTTTAATTTTCACGTTTTCAGGTTTTCTCGCTATATTCTGGGTCCGATAGTGTGAATTATTAATTTTCACGTTTTTCAGGGTTTCTCAGCATATTCTGGGTCCGGTAGTGTGATTTTCTCATTTTCCACGGTTTTCAAGTTTTTTGGTAATTCTGGGTCCTACTACAGTGTGATTTTCTCATTTTCCACCTTTTTCAGGTTTTCTCGCCATATTCTGTGTTCTACAGTGTGATTATCTCATTTTAACCTTTTTCAGGTTTTCTTGCCATATTCCAGGTCCTTCAGTGTGAATTTTTAATTTTCACGTTTTTCAGGCTTTCTAGGCATATTCTGGGTCCTCCAACATGATTTTCTGATTTTCCACGTTTTTTAAGTTTTTTCGTAATTCTGGGTCCTACAGTGTGATTTTCTCATTTTCCACCTTTTTCAGGTTTTCTCGTCATATTTGGGGTCCTTCATTGTGAGTTTTTAATTTTCTACCTTTTTTTCAGGTTTTCTTGCCATATTCTAGTTCCGATGGTGTGAATTTTTAATTTTTACGTTTTTCAGGGTTTCTTGGCATATTCTGGGTCCTGCAGTGTGATTTTCTCATTTTCCACGTTTTTCAAGTTTTTTCGTAATTCTGGGTCCTACAGTGTGATTTTTTCATTTTCCACCTTTTTCAGGTTTTCTCGCCTTCTTTGGGTTCCTTCACTGTGAATTTTTAATTTTCTACTTTTTTCAGGGTTTCTTACCATATTCTGTGTCTTACAGTGTGAATTTTAAATTTTCCACGTTTTTCAGAGTTCCTCGCCATATTCTGGGTCCTACAGTGTGAATTTTTAATTTTAAACGTTTTTAAGTTTTCTTTTTTTGTCATATTCTGGGTCCTACAGTGTGAATTTTTAATTTTAAACGTTTTTAAGGTTTTTTTGTCATATTCTGGGTCCTACAGTGTGATTTTCTCTTTTTCCAACTTTTCAGGTTTTCTCGGCATATTCTGACTCCTACAGTGTGAATTTTAATTTTCCACCTTTTTCAAGTTTTCTTGCTATATTCAGGTCCTACACTGTGAATTTTTAATTTTCCACCTTTTTAGGTTTTTTCGCCGTATTTGGGGTCCTTCACTGTGAGTTTTTAATTTTCTACTTTTTTTCATGGTTTCTTGCCATATTGTGGGTCCGACAGTGTGAATTTTTAATTTTCACGTTTTCAGGTTTTCTCGCTATATTCTGGGTCCGATAGTGTGAATTATTAATTTTCACGTTTTTCAGGGTTTCTCAGCATATTCTGGGTCCGGTAGTGTGATTTTCTCATTTTCCACGGTTTTCAAGTTTTTTCGTAATTCTGGGTCCTACTACAGTGTGATTTTCTCATTTTCCACCTTTTTCAGGTTTTCTCGCCATATTCTGTGTTCTACAGTGTGATTATCTCATTTTAACCTTTTTCAGGTTTTCTTGCCATATTCCAGGTCCTTCAGTGTGAATTTTTAATTTTCCACGTTTTTCAAGGTTTCTTGCCATATTCAGGTCCTAAAGTGTGAATTTTGAATTTTCCCCATTTTTTAGTGTTTCTCACCATATCCTGGGTCCTACAGTGTTAATATTTAATTTTCCATGTTTCAGGTTTTCTCGCCATAGTCTGGGTACTTCAGTGTGAGTTTTTAATTTTCCTGGTTTTTCAGGTTCTCTAGCCATATTCAAGGTTCTTCAGTGTGAATTTTTAGTTTTCCACGTTTTTCAGTTTTTTTCATCATATTCTGGGTTCTACAGTGTGATTTTCTCATTTCCACAATTTTCAGGTTTTCTTGCCATATTCCAGGTCCTTCAGTGTGAATTTTTAATTTTTAACGTTTTTCAGTGTTTCTAGCCATATTGTGGGTAATACAGTGTGAATTTTTAATTTTCCACTTTTTTCATGGTTTCTCGCCATATTCTGGTTCCGACAGTGTGAATTTTTAATTTTCATGTTTTTCAGGGTTTCTTGGCATAACTGGGTCCTGTACTGTGATTTTCTCATTTTCCAGGTTTTTCAAGTTTTTTCGCAATTCTGTGTCCTACAGTGTAATTTTCTCATTTTCCACCTTTTTCAGGTTTTCGCACTGTATTAGGGTTCCTTTTGTGTGAGTTTTTTAATTTCTACTTTTTTCAGGGTTTCTCCGTATATTCTGGGTCCTGCAGTGTGATTTTCTCATTTCCATGTTTTTGAAGTTTTTTCCTAATTCTGGGTCCTACAGTGTGATTTTCTCATTTTCCACCTTTTTTAGGTTTTCGCGCAGTATCCGGGGTCCTTTTGTTTGAGTTTTTTAACTTCTACTTTTTTCAGGGTTTCTCGCCATATTCTGGGTACTACAGAGTGTATTTTTAAGTTTTGACGTTTTTCATGGTTTCTCTGCATATTCTGAGTCCTCTAGAGTGACTTTCTCATTTTTGACCCTTTTCAAGTTTTTTAGCAATTCTGGGTCCTACAGTGTGAGTTTCTCATTTTACACCTTTTTCAGGTTTTCTAGCCATATACGGGGTCCTGCAGTGTGAATTTTTAATTTTAAACGTTTTTAAGTTTTTTTTCGTCATATTCTGGGTCCTACACTTGATTTTCTCCTTTTCCACCTTTTTCAGTTTTCTCGCCATATTCTGGGTCCTTCAGTGTGAATTTTTAATTTTCCACGTTTTTCACGTTTTTTCGTCATATTCTGTGTTCTACAGTGTGATTTTCTCATTTCCATGATTTTCAGGTTTTTTTGCCATATTCCAGGTCCTTCAGTGTGAGTTTTTAATTTTTTACTTTTTTTCAGTGTTTCTCACCATATTTTGGTTCCTACAGCTTGTATTTTTAATTTTCCACCTTTTCTGGGTTTCTCCTCATATTCTGTGTCCTACAGTGTGATTTTCTCATTTTCGATGTTTTCCAATTTTTTTCGCAATTCTGGGTCCTTCAATGTGATTTTCTCTTTTTCTACCTTTTTCAGGTTTTCTCGCCATATACGGGGTCCTACAGTGTGAATTTTTATTTTTTAACGTTTATAATTTTTTTTCGTCATATTCTGGGTCCTACAGTATGATTTTCTTATTTTCCACCTTTTTCAGGTTTTCTCGCCATATTCGGGGTCCTTCAGTGTGATTTTTTTTCATTATCCCCATTTTTCAGGGTTTCTCGCCATTTTTGAGGTCATTCTGTGTTTTTTATTTTCGAAGTTTTTCAGTGATTTTATCGCCATATTCTATGTATTACAGTATGATTTTCTCATTTTTCGATTCTTTCATGGTTTGTCACCATATTTCAGGTCCTACAGTGTGATTTTCTCATTTTTCGTCTTTTTCAGGTTTTATCACCATATTCCTGGTCCTACAGTGTGATTTTCTCATTTTCCACATTATTCAGGATTTCTTGCCATATTCCAGGCCTTCAGTGTGATTTTTTCATTATCCATGTTCTTCAAGGTTTCTTGCCATATTCCAGGTCCTTCATTATGAATAAATAATTATCTACGTTTTTCAGGGTTTTTCACCATATTCTGGGACCTACAGTTTGATTTTCTCATGTTTCGACTTTTTCAGTTTCTCACCATATTCCAGGTCCTACAGTGTGATTTTCTCATTTTCCACATTTTTCAGGATTTCTTGCCATATTCCAGGCCTTCCGTGTGATTTTTTAATTATCCACGTTTTTATAGTTACTCGCCATATTCCAGGTCCTTCAGTGTGATTTTTTCATTATCCACGTTTTTCTGGGTTTCTCGCCATATTTCAGGTCCTTCTGTGTGAGTTTTTTATTTTCGAGATTTTTCATTGATTTTATTGCCATATTATAAGTATTACAGATTTTCAGAAAAATGATTTTCTCATTTTTCAGTTCTTTCACGGTTTGTCACCATATTTCACGTCCTCCAGTGTGATTTTCTCATTTTTCGACTTTTTCAGGTTTTCTCACCATATTCCAGGTCATACAGTGTGATTTTCTCATTTTTCGACTTTTTCAGGGTTTATCACCATATTCCAGGTCCTACAGTGTGATTTTCTCATTTTTTGACTTTTTCAGGTTTTCTCACCATATTCCAGGCTTTAAGTGTGATTTTTTTAATTATCCACGTTTTTCAGTGTTTCTCGCCATATTCAAGTCCTACAGTGTGCTTTTCTCATTTTCCATATTTTTTAAAATATCTCACCATATTCCAGGTCCTTCATTGTGAGTTTTAATTTTCGACGTTTATCAGCGTTTATCGCCATATTCTAGGTACTACAGTATGATTTTCACATTTTTCGACGTTTTCAGGTTTTCTCACCATATTCCAGGTCCTACAGTGTGATTTTCTCATTTTTCGACTTTTTCAGGGTTTCTTACCATATTCCAGTTCCTACAGTGTTATTTTCTCATTTTCCACATTATTCAGGATTTCTCGCCATATTCCAGGTCTTCAGTGTCAGTTTTTAATTATCCATCTTCTTTAGGGTTTCTCGCCATATTCCATGAACTACAGTATGATTTTTCTCATTTTTCGACTTTTTCAGGGTTTCTCACCATATTCCAGGACCTAATGTGTTATTTTCTCATTTTCCACATTATTCAGGATATCTCTCCATTTTCCAGGTTCTTCAGTGTGAGTTTTTAATTTTCCACATTTTTCAGGGTTTATCGCCATATTCCAGGTCTTTTGGTGTGATTTTTTAATTATCCACGTTTTTCAGGGTTTCTCGCCATATTTCAGGTCCTTCTTTGTGAGTTTTTTATTTTTGAGATTTTTCAGTGTTTTTATCGCCATATTCTAGGTATTACAGTATGATTTCTCATTTTTTCGATTCTTTCATGGTTTGTTACCATATTTCAGGTCCTACAGTGTGATTTTCTCATTTTTCGACTTTTTCAGGGTTTATCACCATATTCCAGGTCCTACAGTGTGATTTTCTCATTTTCCACATTTTTCAGGATTTCTTGCAATATTCCAGGCTTTAAGTGTGATTTTTTTAATTATCCACGTTTTTCAGTGTTTCTCGCCATATTCCAAGTCCTACTGTGTGCTTTTCTCATTTTCCATATTTTTTAAAATTTCTCGCCATATTCCAGGTCCTTCATTGTGAGTTTTAATTATTGACATTTATCAGCGTTTATCGCTATATTC
This sequence comes from Mus caroli, assembly GCF_978045245.1. NCBI lineage: Eukaryota > Metazoa > Chordata > Mammalia > Rodentia > Muridae > Mus > Mus caroli. Next base: position 138,812 of record NW_028227494.1, on the reverse strand, counting down.
TAGGTACTACAGTAAGATATTCTCATTTTTCGACTTTTTCAGGGTTTCTCACCATATTCCAGGTCCTACAGTGTGATTTTCTCATTTTTCGAAAAAAGTAGAAAATTCAAAATACACACTGTAGTACCCAGAATATGGCAAGAAACCCTGAAAAAAGTAGAAAATTAAAAACTCACACTGAAGGACCCCAAATATAGCAAGAAAACCTGAAAAAGGTGGAAAATGAGAAAATCATACTGTAGGACACAGTAATGCGAAAAAAAAATGAAAAAAGTGGAAAATGAGAAAAATCACACTGTAGGACCCAGAATATGCCGACAAACCCTGAAAAACGTGGAAAATAAAAATACACTCTGTAGGACGCAGAATATGGCAAGAAACCATGAAAAAAGTAGAAAATTAAAAACTCACACTGAAGGACCCCGATTATGGCGAGAATACCTGAAAAAGGTGGAAAATGAGAAAGTCACACCGTAGGACCTGGAATATGGTGATAAACCTTGAAAAAGTCGAAAAATGAGAAAATCACACTGTAGGACCTGAAATATGGTGACAAACCATTAAAGGAACGAAAAATGAGAAAATCATACTCTAATACCTAGAATATGGCGATAAAAACACTGAAAAATCTCAATTATGGCGAGAAAACATGAAAAAAGTGGAAAATTAAAAATTCACACTATATTACCCATAATATGGCGAGAAAACCTGAAAAACGAGGAAAATTAAAAACTCACACTGAAGGACCCAGAATATGGCGAGAAAACCTGAAAAAAGTAGAAAATAAAAAACTCACACAGAAGGACCCCAAATATGGGGAGAAAACCTGAAAAAGTGGAAAATGAGAAAATCACACTGTAGGACCCAGAATTACATAAAAACTCCAAAACGTGGAAAATGAGAAAAATCACACTGCAGGATCCAGAATATGCCTGAGAAACCCTGAAAAACGTGAAAATTAAAAATTCACACTGTCGGACACAGAATATGGCGAGAATCCATGAAAAAAGTGGAAAATTAAAAATTCACACTGTATTACGCAGAATATGGCGAGAAATACTGAAAAACGTGGAAAATTAAAAATTCACACTGAAGGACCTGGAATATGGCAAGAAAACCTGAAAAACGTGGAAATGAGAAAATCATACTGTAGGACCCAGAATATGACTAAAAATCCTGGAAATGTGGAATATTAAAAATTCACAGCGAAGGACCGGGAATATGGCAAGAAAACCTGAAAAACGAGTAAAATTAAAAACTCACACTGAAGGACCCAGAATACGTCCAGAAAACTTGAAAACAGTAGAAAATTAAAAATACACGCTGTAGTACCCAGAATATGGCGAGAAACCCTGAAAAAAGTAGAAAATTAAAAACTCACACTGAAGGACCCCAAATATAGCGAGAAAACCTGAAAAAGGTGGAAAATGAGAAAATCATACTGTAGGACACAGTAATGAGAAAAAAATTGAAAAAAGTGGAAAATTAGAAAAATAACACTGTAGGACCCAGAATATTCTGAGAAACCCTGAAAAAACGTGGAAATTTAAAAATACACTCTGTAGGATGCAGAATATGGCAAGAAATCATGAAAAAAGTAGAAAATTAAAACTTCACTCTGAAGGACCCCTATTATGGCGAGAATACCTGAAAAAGGTGGAAAATGAGAAAATCACACTGAAGGACCCAGAATATTCCAAGAAACCCTGAAAATCGTGAAATTTAAAAATTCACACTATGGGACCCAGAACATGGCCCTGCCTTGCCTAGCCTAGCCTAGCCCTGCCTAGCCCAGCCTAGCCCAGCCTAGCCCTTCCTAGCCCAGCCCTCCCTAGCCCTGGCTTGCCAAGCCCTGCCTAGCCCTGCCTTACCAAGCCCTGCCTAGCCCTGCCTTGCCAAGCCCTGCCTAGCTTAGCCCTTCCCTGCATATCCCTGCCTAGCCCAGCCCTTCCCTGCCTAGCCTAGCCCTGCCTTCCTGACCCTGTTTTTAACCAGGCTGGCGTCGAACTCAGAAACTGACTGCCTCTGCCTCCAGAGTGCTCTCATTAAGAGCTCGAGCCACCACTGACTGTTGGGTTTTCTAAGTCTTACATTGGTATGGTGTCTGTTTCTCAGCTGTGAAACCCTAATTAAGACATGTAGTCAGTCCTAGGTCAGCCATAGCTACAGAGTGAGGCATTATCTAAAACAAAACAAAACAAAACAAAAAATAGAAATAATAAAATAAATAAATTAAACAACCACATGATATCTTTTCTTTCTTTAGATGATACTCAGAGCTTGAAGCAGTTCACCCATGAGACCTCAGCTCTGGACATTGAGACTGTTTTCCTAACAAGTATTATGGCTGAACCTGAGGGGTTTTACTGGGGAGTTGTGTCCCCCACTTTAAAAAAAAGTTGTTTTCAAAGGCTGCAGAATCTTAGCACTGTTGCTTGTTACAGTTGAGTCACAGCCCTGAACTTTCAGTGGTAGTTAAGGCCAATTCTTTGTTATTAAAAAGTTAATCTGGATTCCCCCAACCCCTGGCATCCTAACAATTCCTAGAAAGGTAGACAGGGACCTGGGCAGAAGGGTGCAAGGCTACTGGTATTTGGAAGTGGTAACAGAAGGCTTTCTCTAGTTGGTACCCTACCCCAAGTTACACTGTCATTTATTTTTCCTTGTTGTTGTTTTGTCGGTTTGTATTCTCTATATAGCCCCTTTCCCTTCCTAACCTTGGTGGTCGTGAACCTTACTGTCCTTGAACTCAGTGATTTGCCTGTCTTGCTGGGATGAAACTGTGAGCTACCATCCAGAAGGAAGCACCCTGCTGAGGTTGGATTGGTGTCTCTTCCAGGTTCCTCTATGAACATGCATATGGCATGCCTGGTCTTTCTTTTTTTCTTTTCCTTTTCTTTTTAAAGATTTATTTATTTATTATATTTAAGTATGCTGTAGCTATCTTCAGACACTCCAGAAGAGGGTGTCAGATTCTGAAGAATCTAAATCATTCTTATTGTCTGCATATGATGTATATAAACAAAGCCTCACATATACTCAAAAAAAAATAATGAAAGATGTGGCTACAGAGAGGGCTCAACAATTAAGAGCATTGTCTCCTCTTCCAGAGAACCTGGGCTCAATTACCAGTATATGTATGGTGGCCCATCTCCAGTTCCAGGGGATCTAATACTCTGTTCTGGAGTCTGTGGGCACAGCATATACATGCAAAACACCCTTACACTAAAAATAAAATAGATCATTGAGAGAGAGGAGAGAGAGGGGGTGAGAGAGAGGGGAGGTAATCATACCTCCTGACGAGTTTGAAGACCTGAGCTTCATCACTTACACAAATAAATAAATGCAAAATATTTTTTATAAATAAACTCTGCCATTTACCTTTAAAAATTCCTAGAAAACAAGTTCTATGAGCAACAGTTATATTTACTATATCTAAAGGACAGTCATGAGCATATTCTCTAAATAGAAAAAGGTCTATTAGTCTTAGAAATGGAAAAGACAAACCAAGGAAGGTTTGCAATTACATAATGAGGCAGCTCAGCCCAGCTCTTAGGTTGAAAATAAGACTCGAGAATAGGATACACCTGAAGACAGCCATTGCTGTGTGTGCTTGATGTTAATCTGGTAATTTTTTTTTCTTAATTTTTAAAAACTTTTTATTCTCTTTCTTTCTTTCTTTCTTTCTTTCTTTCTTTCTTTCTTTCTTTCTTTCAATTATTATTTTTTTCTCAGAACGGGTTTCTCTGTGCAGCCCTGGCTGACTTGGAACTCCCTCTGTAAACCAGGGTGACCTTGAATGCAGAAATCTGCCTGAGGCTAAAGGTGTGTTCCACAATTGCCTCAGCTCTACTCTAATTCTGTGTATGTTTGTATATATGTATGAATATAAGTAATATTATATTAGGAAAAAGAGATTAATATCTTTTTCCTAAAATTCATGTCATTCCTCCTTATCTTTCTCTCTAACTCCCTGTGTGTGTGCATGTGTGTGTTAGACAAGGGTACACAGATTAAAGAAACCATATTTCCCACGGATTCTTAGAAATAAACAAGGAAGCCGGGTGTGGTGGAGCACCCCTTTAATCCCAGCACTTGGCAGGCAGAGGCCGGCAGATTTCTGCATTCCAGGCCATCTTGGTCTACAGAGTGAGTTCCAAGACACCCAGGGCTACACAAAGAAACACTGTCTTGAACGCCCCTCCCTCCTAAACATAATAAAGAAATAATAGACAAAAAGCAAGAGAAAAACATGTGGCCATGGCTGCTGGTGGCTTTTCAGTGATTCCTGACCCTTCTGCACTGGATTCAGTTAAGTTCTATTCCACTAGTAGCTGGGAAAGAAGGGGAAGAAACAGAAGCAATCTGGAACAATAGGTCTCGTGGCGGCCAGCCACCTCCACCTTGAGAAGGGTGGTCAGTCAGCAGACAAGATGGCCGCCAACCACATGTCGCCTTTCAGCATGGTGAGGTCAATGTGTCAATGTTCAACCGAGTGACAGAACAAGGAATTAGACATGCAGACAACAGACATGCAGGCACACCACGTCCTTTCCCTTCTGTTGTTTGGTAAGAGACACACAATTTTTATTATTTATAGTAAGCCTTAAAAAGCACTCTGACAGCCTCACAGATATCTACCTTCTATGTGATTAGAATTTCCTTTTTTTTAAATTAATTCTCAGGACTTGCATGGTGACTTGTTCTAGGTTATGGTGCCCTCTTCTGGCATGTAGTCATATAGGCAGCAGATAGAGCACACACACACACACACACTTACATTGAAAACTAATAGTAATAATAACAACAAACAAGCAAGCAAGCAGGCAAGCAAGCAAACAAACAAATATATAAATAAGAGGGAAAAAGATATTCTGGCTTCTGCCAGGCTGTGTGGGTGGCAAAGGCAGGCAGGCAGAGAGGACCTCTGTGAGTTTGAGACAGAACATACTGCCTGGGCTACACCAAGAGAAACCCTACCTGGCTTTTATTTTACTGATCTGTCTGTCTGTCTTTCTTTCACCAGGCTGGCCTCGAACTCAGAAACTGACTGTCTCTGCCTCCCGAGTGCTCTCATTAAGAGCTTGAGCCACCCCTGAATGTCGGGTTTTCTAAGTCTTACCTTGCTCTTGGTGTCTGTTCTCAGCTGTGAAACCCTAATTAACACATGTAGTCAGTCCTGGGTCAGCCAGAGCTACAGACTGAGGCCTTATCTAAAACCAAATAAAACAAAACAACAAATAGAAATAATAAAATACATAAATTAAGCAACCACATCATATCTTTTCTCTCTCTAGATGGTACTCAAAAATTGCAGCAGTTTGCCTGTGAGACCTCAGCTCTGGACACTGAGGCTGTTTCCCTACCAAGTAATAGGGCTGAACTTGAGGAGCTCTACAGCTCAGTTGTGTCCCCTGCTTTTTTAAAAAAAGAGTTGTTTTCAAAGGCTGCAGGTTCTTACCACTGTTGCTTGTTACAGATGAATTATAGCCCTGAACTTTCAATGGTACTTAAAGGCACAGACAGGTGCTTCCTATAGACATAAGAGCCCAATCCTTGTGGTCATAACCAGTGGTAATAACCTGGGCGGAAGGGTGCAAGGCTTCTTGTGTTTGTAAGTGGTAACAGAAGGCTTTCTCTTGTTGGTACCCTATCACAAGCTACACTGTCTATTCTTTTTCCTGGTTAGTGTTTCCTTGCTTTGTTTTCACTACATAGCTCCTTTCTCTTCATAGCATTGGCTGTCCTGAACCAGGCAGTCCTTGAAATCAGTGATTTGCCTGTCTTGCCGGATTACACTCTGAGCTACTATCCAGAGGGAAGCAACCTGCTGAGGTTAGACTGCTCTCTCTCCAGGTTTCCCCTATGAACATGCAAATGGCAGTCCTGCCTGGTCTTTCTTTTTTTTTTATCCTTTTTAAAAAATGTTTATTTATTTATTTATTTATTTATTTATTTATTTATTAGATATAAGTACACTGTAGCTGTCTTCAGACACTCCAGAAGATGGTGTCAGATTCTGGAGAATCTAAATCCCTCTTATGGTCTGAATATGATGTATATAAACACAGCCTCACATATACTTCTAAAAATTTAAAGATGGGTGGGGCCACTGAAAGGGCTCAACAATTAACAGCATTGTTCTCTCTTCCAGAGAACCTGGGCGCAACTACCAGCAACTATATGGTGGCCCATCTCCAGTTCCAGGGTATCTGATACTCTGTTCTGGCTTCTGTGGGCACTGTATACACATGTAAAACACCCTTACACTAAAAATAAAATACATCATTGAGAGAGAGGAAAGAGGGCTTTTGAGAGAGAGAGAGGGGAGGTCATCGTACCTCTTGACAGGTTTGAAAAATCAGAGCTTCATCACTCACACAAATAAATAACTGCAAAATATTTTTTAAACAAACTCTGCCATTTACCTTTAAAAATATCAGAAAACAAGTAAGTTCTATGAGCAACAGTTATATTGACTGTATCTAAAGGATAGTCATGAGCATATTCTCTAAACAGAAAAAGGTCTGGTAATCTTAGAAATGGAAAAGAGATACCAAGTATTTCTTCATATAAAAGCATACAGTAAGAGAATATTTAAAACTACAAGAGGCTACAGTGTGGCATGGCGGTGGAGATTGTTCCAAACTTGGGAAAGTCACACGTGAACCCCTTTAAGTTGGGGTTGCAGGGAGGTGATGATTGGTTCCTTCCTATGCTGGTTCTTTTGTGCCTCTTCCTTCCACGATTAGGAAGATTTGCAATTACATAATGTGGCAGCTCAGCCAAGCCCTTAATTTGGAAATAGGACTAGAGGATAGGATACACCTGAAGACAGACAGCCATTGCTCTGTGTTCTTGATGCATCAATGGAAGCATCTGGTATTCTGTGTGCAGTGTGATAGGTCCCATTCCAGAGGCATAGGTAAGAACCAGATTCCTGGCACTCTGACAGAAAAGGACCTAGGAGAAGCCCCGAGGGTGGGTGTGGATAGGGCATTGCCTGAGCCTCCTTTGGCTCAGATTTGTACCCCTGGATTGGTTGGACCCTCACTAGGATCCCCAACTGAACCCTAGTGACATCTAGGTTAGTCATTTGAGCTCTAGTTGGATTCCCTTGACTGACCTGTTGGCCCCTATGGCCACCCTAAGTCAGCTCCCAGATCCTGTGACACCTAGGCTCAGACTTGACAGGCTATGTCTGTTAACAACAAAATCAGGGTGCCAGACTCACAGGAGACATTTCTTACATTTAGATTACGTTCAGTTTGGGGGAAACAGAGGACAACACAGATGTCGGTTGAGGCCAATATACAGTTTAGTAAGCAAATACTGATCAGATGCGCAAAGACCTGCTACAGCGATGGAAACAGGTTTAACCATGCTCCTCCAGTGCCAGCCATGGCTTTGCCTGTCTGCGTTGTATTTCTATGATATGCCAAAGGAGCAGGTGCTCACCAAGGATTTGCTCTGGGGATGCTTACCCAGTGGTGGTCACAGTTAGTAAACTTCTAAGCTAAAGAACAGTTCCCCATCTAGCGCAGTCATCAGAGCAAGAGTTTATTAATCTCAGGTTCGTTGGTTTGAGCCCAAAGTTGGAGGAGATGTTATTTTAGTTGGGTCTCGACTGGAGACAATGTTGGCACTTCCCAGGAATGCCCCATGGTTGGGGTTCTGCTTTCTGTATCTCTGACATTAGAACTGGAGGTAGGGAGCATTTGGTGGGTCTTTTGCTTGCTTGAAGCAGCACTGGGTGTACTAAATTGCAGTGGGTGCAAGTGTTACAGACTCTACACTAGTTTTGACCTTCTGGAGCAATTGGGGCACTGGGTAGTCTGGATTACCCTTTTCAGGTAGATCTGAAATTCAATTCTTTTGGTGTTTACTGAATTCAACCAGAGGATTCCAAGATATCCCTCTTAGAAAGACTAGCTGGAGCTTCTCTTTAAGGCTTGTTGGTCCTAAGCCTAGAGGATTCTCGCTTAGGATCTGAGAGGATCTTCCTAGGTTCAAATCTTGGACCAGCCCTCTTCTTTTGCCAATCAAACCTTGAGGATTAATAGTCAACCTTGGTTCCTTAGAAGGTATGACTAAACAAATGAAAATGGAAATTCGTAAGTATCCAACGTGGTATTTTTGGTTGGTTTCTTTGGACCTTGTTTTCTGTTTTAGGCAGAGTCTTGTTCCTTTACCTTAGGCTGCTCCTGACAAAGTCAAGGATAGCTGCATTTCTAATCTTCATGCCTTCACTTCTTGTGTGCTGGAAAGATAGGCATGTGTATTAATCTGGTGTTCAGGTTGGAACCCAGGCTTAGGCAAGCAATTAGATGAGCTACAGCATCAGCTCATAACTCAAAATGTCCACCAAGTATTGCTGGCATTATTCAAATTAGCCTGAAGGACACAAATATTGGAAAATGTTGGAATTAAAAAAAAATCAATCCAGCTGCTCTGGCAAATCAGGGAGAACTGGAGCAGGCCGCTGAGATGCACCAGCTTCCAGTCAGGTCTTTAGTGTATTTGACATACCCTGAGCTACATGATAAGAAACACAAATAGCTAAAACAGGATTGTGAGACTAGCTGCAAGATATGTGGCTGGCAAATAAAAACCGCTTTGAAATTTGCCAGTAGCCCTTAAGTGCAAATCTGGTTCCAGATCACTAGCCTTTAATCATCACTAGTTTGCTTGGGTCCAACCTACAGGACCCAAAATGTAGTCAAGAGCCTGTGACCTCTTCAGATTTGCTGGACTAGCATTTTTCAGGTCCCCTGGTGCGCAGATCTAAGAAAGGAGAGGTGCTGCCAAACCTGGCTAGGGTCTCAGCTTTGCGAATCTGCCTTGGAACTTCCCTTTTTTCCATAATCTCCATAAAAAGGCAAAGGATTTTTACATTTAAGGAGTCCTTGCACTTCGGATAGGAAACATACTCCAAGAACCACAGTCAGCCCTCTGGCCTCTGTAGAGTCCTGACTGAGCCTGGGTCTCCCAGCTCAGTGTTTTGAAATCACAAGGTGGATTCCTGTGCAGAGAATGAATAGATGCGAGTAGGAGGAATGAGTCCTTCTAGGGTTCTGTGAGCTGGAAGGCGCAGTGTGGACTTAACCGAACAAGCCTCAGATTCTGCAGAATTTCCACCACTGGGTAAACTGCCAGATACCATGAAAGAAGAGAGGGACTCCTCTAAGGAGTCGCTTCGGGCATCTCTCTGGGGTGGGAGGCTTGATTCGAACCCTGATACCTCTGGTGCTCTGGTGACTACACTTCGAGGCTCCCGGCGAAATATTCAAGGTCCTGAACAGTGGCCAGGCTTCCGAGGTGGCATTCAGGTTTTCTCGCCATATTTGGGGTCCTTCCGTGTGAGTTTGTAATTTTCTACTTTTTTTCAGGGTTTCTGGCTGTATTCTGGGTCCTACAGCGTGTACTATTAATTTTCCAAGTTTTCCGGGTTTCTAGACATATTCTGGGTCCTACACTTTGATTTTCTCATTTTCGACGATTTTCAAGTTTTTTCGCAATTCTGGGTACTACAGTGTGATTATTATCATTTTCCAACTTATTCAGGTGTTCTCGCCATATGCGGGGTCCTTCAGTATGAATTTTAAATTTTCTACTTTTTTCAGGTTTTCTCACCATTTTGGGGTCCTTCAGTGTGAGTTTTTAATTTTCTAATTTTTCAGGGTTTCTTGACATATTCTGTGTCTTACATCGTGTTTTTTTTTTAATTTTCCACGTTTTTCAGGTTTTTCGTCATATTCTGGGTCCTACAGTGTGATTTTCTCATTTTCGACATTTTTCAATTTTTTTCACAATTCTGGGTCCTACATTGTGACGTTGTCATTTTCCACCTTTTTCAGGTTTTCTCACGATATTCTGGGTCCTTCAGTGTGAGTTTTTAATTTTCCACGTTTTTAAGTTTTTTTCGTCATATTCTGGATCCTACAGTGTGATTTTCTCATTTCCAAGTTTTTCAGGTTTTATTGCCATATTTCTGGTGTATTTTTAATATTCCACATTTTCAGTTTTTCTTGCCATATCCGGGTCCTTCAGTGTGAATATTTCGTTTTCCAAGATTTCTGGTTTTTTGGTCATATTCTGGGTCCTTCAGTGTGAATTTTTAATTTTCCTCGTTTTTCGATATTTCTCAGAATATTCTGGGTAATACAGTGTGAATTTTTAATTTTCCACTTTTTTCATGTTTTCTCACCATATTCTGTGTTAGACAGTTTGAATTTTTAGTTTTCATGTTTTTCAGGTTTTCTAGGCATATTTTGTGTCCTGCACTGTGATTTTCTCATTTTCCACGTTTTTCAAGTTTTTTTCTAATTCTGGGTCCTACAGTGTGAATTTCTCATTTTCCACCTTTTTCAGGTTTTCTTGCCATATTTGGGGTCTTTTAGTGCGAGTTTATAATTTTCTTCTTTTTTCAGGTTTTCTCACCATATTCTGGGTAATAAAGTGTGAATTTTAATTTTCCTCTGTTTTCATGTTTTCTCCTATATTCTCTGTCTGAAGTGTGAATTTTTAATTTTCACGTTTTTCAGGGTTTCTCGACATATTCTGTGTCCTGCAGTGTGATTTTTCTCTTTTTCACGTTTTTCAAGTTTTTTCGTAATTCTGGGTCCTACAGTGTGATTTTCTCATTTTCCACTTTTTTCAGGTTTTCTCGTCATATTTGGGTTCCTTCAGTGTGAGTTTTTAATTTTCTCCTTTTTTCAGGGTTTCTCGCCATGTTCTGGGTCCTACAGCGTGTATTTTTAATATTCCACATTTACAGTTTTTCTCGCCATATTCCGGGTCCTTCAGTGTGAATATTTTGTTTTCCAAGTTTTCTGGGTTTTTTTGGTCATATTCTGGGTCCTACAGTGTGAATTTTTAATTTTCTACTTTTTTTCTTGGTTTCTCGCCATATTCTGGGACTGATAATGTGAATTTTTAATTTTCAGCTTTTTCAAGGTTTCTCGGCATATTCTGGTTCCTGCAGTGTGATTTTCTCATTTTCCACCTTTTTCAGGTTTTCTCGCCATATTTGGGGTCCTTCAGTATGAGTTTTTACATTTCTAATTTTTCAGGGTTTCTCGGCATATTCTGGGTCCTACAGTGTGATTTTCTAATTTTCGATGTTTTTCAAGTTTTTTCTCAATTCTGGGTCCTACAGTATGATTATTCTCATTTTTTACCTTTTTCAGGTTTTCTCGCCATATTCTGGGTCCTTCAGTGTGAGTTTTTAATTTTCCTTGTTTTTCAGGTTTTCTCGTCATATTCCGGGTCCTTCACTGTGAATTTTTAATTTTTCCACGAATTTCAGTATTTCTCACCATATTCTTGGTAATACAGTGTGATTTTCTCATTTTCCACTTTTTTCATGGTTTCTTGCCATATATTGGTTCCGACAGTGTGAATTTTTAATTTTCACATTTTTCAGGGTTTCTTGGCACATTCTGGGTCCTGCAGTGTGATTTTTTCATTTTCCACGTTTTTCAAGTTTTATAGTCATTCTGGTCCTACAGTGTGATTTTCTAATTTTCCACCTATTTCTTGTTTTCCTGCCATATTTGGGATCCTTCACTGTGAGTTTTTAATTTTCTACTTTTTTCAGGGTTTCTCACCATATTCTGCGTGCGATACTGTGAATTTTTAATTTTCACGTTTTTCAGGGTTTCTCGGCATATTCTGGGTCCTGCAGTGTGATTTTCTAATTTTCCACGTTTTTCAAGTTTTTTCGTAATTCTGGGTCCTATAGTGTGATTTTCTCATTTTCCACCTTTTTCAGGTTTTCTCGCCATATTTGGGATACTTCACTGTCAGTTTTTAATTTTGTACTTTTTTCAGGGTTTCTTGCCATATTCTGGGTCCTTCAGTGTGAGTTTTTAATTTTCTACTTTTTTCAGGGTTTTTGCCATATTCTGGGTCCTACAGCGTTTATTTTTAATTTTCCAGGTTTTTCAGGGTTTCTCGCCATATTCTGCGTTCTACAGGGTGATTTTTTTCATTTAGAACCTTTTTCAAGTTTTTTCGCAATTTTGGGTCCTACAGTGGGATTATTCTCAATTTACACCTTTTTCAGGTTTTCTCACCATAATCTGGGTTCTTCAGTGTGAGTTTTTAATTTTCCTTGTTTTTCAGGTTTTCTGGCCATATTCTGGGTCCTTCAGTGTGAGTTTTTAATTTTTCTTGTTTTTCAGGTTTTCTGGCCATATTCTGGGTCCTTCAGTGTGAGTTTTTAATTTTCCTTGTTTTCCAGGTTTTCTTGCCATACTCCGGGTCCTTCACTGTGAATTTATAATTTTCCAAGTTTTTCAGGTTTTTTCGTCATATTCAGGGTCCTACAGTGTGATTTTCTCATTACCACATTTTTCAGGTTTTCTTGCCATTTTCCAGGTCCTTCAGTGAATTTTTAATTTTTCCACGAATTTCAGTATTTCTCACCATATTCAGGGTCCTACAGTGTGATTTTCTCATTTTCCACTTTTTTCATGGTCCGACAGTGTGAATTTTTAATTTTTAATTTTCACGTTTTTCAGGGTTTCTCGGCACATTCTGGGTCCTGCAGTGTGATTTTTTCATTTTCCACGTTTTTCAAGTTTTTTAGTCATTCTGGGTCCTACAGTGTGATTTCCTACTTTTCCACCTATTTCTAGTTTTCTTGCCATATTTGGGATCCTTCACTGTGAGTTTTTAATTTTCTACTTTTTTCTGGGTTTCTCACCATATTCTGGGTGCGATAGTGTGAATTTTTAATTTTCACGTTTTTCAGGGTTTCTCACCATATTCTGGGTAATACAGTGTGTTTTTCTCATTTTCCACTTTTATCAGGTTTTCTCGCCATATTTGGGGTCCTTCATTGTGAGTTTTTAATTTTCTTCTTTTTTCAGGTTTTCTCGTCATATTCTGGGTCCCATAGTGTGAATTTTTAATTTTCACGTTTTTCAGGGTTTCTCGGCATATTTTGGGTCCTGTAGTGTGATTTTCTCATTTTCCACGTTTTTCAAGTTTTTTCATATTTCTAGGTCCTAAAGTGTGATTATTCTCATTTTCAACCTTTTTCAGGGTTTCTCACCATATTTGGGGTCCTTCAGTTTGAATTTTTAATTTTCTACTTTTTTCAGGTTTTCTCGCCATATTCTGGGTCCTTCCGTGTGAGGTTTTAATTTTCCATTTTTCTTCGGGGTTTCTTGCCATATTCCAGGTCCTTCAGTGTGAATTTTTAATTTTCCACGTTTTTCAGGTTTTTCATCATATTAAGGGTCCTACAGTGTGATTTTCTCATTTTCCACATTTTTCAAGTTTTCTCGCCATATTCGGGGTCCTTCAGTGTGAGTTTTTAATTTTCTACTTTTTTCAGGCTTTCTCGCCATATTCTGGGTCCTACCCAGTGTATTTTTAATTTTCCACGTTTGTCAGGTTTTCTTGCCATATTCTGGGTCCAACAGTGTGATTTTTCATTTAGGACATTTTTCAAGTTTTTTCGCAATTCTGGGTACTAGAGTGAGATTATTCTCATTTTTCACCTTTTATAGGTTTTTCTCGCCATATTTGGGGTCCTTCAGTGTGAATTTTTCATTTTTCACGTTTTTCAGGTTTTTTCATCATATTCAGGGTCCTACAGTGTGATTTTCTCATTTCCACCGTTTTCAGGTTTTCTTCCCATATTTGGTGTCCTTCACTGTGAGTTTTTAATTTTCTACTTTTTTCAGGGTTTCTTGCCATATTCTGGGTCCGATAGTGTGAATTTTTAATTTTCACGTTTTTCAGGGTTTCTCGGCATATTCAAGTTCCTGCAGTGTGATTTTCTCATTTTCCACGTTTTTCAAGTTTTTTCGTAATTCTGGGTCTTACAGTGTAATTTTCTCTTTTTCCACCTTTTTCAGGTATCCTCAACATATTCTGGGTCCTTCAGTGTGAGTTTTAATTTTCCTTGTTTTTCAGGTTTTTCGCCATATTCCGGGTGCTTCAGTGTGAATTTTAATTTTCCTTGTTTTTTGGATTTTTCGTCATATTCAGGGTCCTACAGTGTGATTTTCTCATTTCCACGTTTTTCAAGTTTTTTCGTAATTTTGGGTCCTACAGTGTGATTTTCTCATTTTCCACCTTTTTCAGGTTTTCTCACTATATTCAGAGTCCGTCAGTGTGAATTTTTAATTTTCTAATTTTTTTTAGGCTTTCTCGCCATATTCTGTGTCTTACCGAGTGTATTTTTAATTTTCCACTTTTTTCAGGTTTCCTTGCCATATTCTGGACCAACAGTGTGATTTTCTCATTTAGGACGTTTTCAAGATTTTTCCCAATTCTGAGTCCTACAGTGAGATTATTCACAGTTTCCACCTTTTTCAGGTTTTCTCGCCATATTTGGGGTCCTTCAGTGTGAATTTTTAATTTTCCACGTTTTTCAGTATTTCTCGCCAATTCTGGGTAATACATTGTGATTTTCTCATTTCCACGTTTTTCAGGTTTTCTTGCCATATTACAGGTCGTTCAGTGTGAATTTTGATTTTTCCACGTTTTTCAGTATTTCTCGCCATAATCTGGGTAATTCAGTGTGATTTTCTCATTTTCCACTTTTTTCATGGTTTCTTGCCATATACTGGGTCCGACAGTGTGAATTTTTAATTTTTACGTTTTTCAGGGTTTCTCAGCATACTCTGGGTCCTGCAGTATGATTTTCTCATTTTCCACATTTTTCAAGTTTTTTTGTATTTCTGGGTCTAACAGTGTGATTATTCTCATTTTTAACTTTTTCAGGTTTTCTCGCCATATTCGGGGTCCTTCAGTGGGAATTTTTAATTTTCACTTTTTTCAGTGTTTCTCGGCATATTCTGTATCCTGCAGTGTGATTTTCTCATTTTCCACGTTTTTCAAGTTTTTTCTTAATCTGAGTCCTACAGTGTGATTTTCTCATTTTCCACCTTTTTCAGGTTTTCTCGCCATATTTGGGGTCATTCACTGTGAATTTTTAATTTTCACGTTTTTCGGGGTTTCTCGGCATATTCTGGGAGCTGCAGTGTGATTTTCAAATTTTCCAGGTTTTTCAAGTTTTTTCTTATTTCTGGGTCCTACAGTGTGATTATTCTCATTTTCAAACTTTTCAGGTTTAGTCGCCATACTCGGGTCCTTCAGTGTGAATTTTTAATTTTCTACTTTTATCATTTTTTCTCCTCATATTCTGGGTCCTTCAGTGTGAGGTTTTAATTTTCCTTGTTTTTCAGGTTTTCTAGCCATATTCTGGGTCCTTCACAGTGAATTTTTAATTTTCCACGTTTTTCAGGTTTTTTCGTCATATTCAGGGTGCTATAGTGTGATTTTCTCATTTCCATTTTTTTCAGATTTTCTTGCCATATTCCAGGTCCTTCAGTGTGAATTTTTAATTTTCCAAGTTTTTCAGTATTTCTCGCCATAATCTGGGTAATACAGTGTGAATTTTTAAGTTTCCACTTTTTCATGGTTTCTGTCCATATTCTGTACCCGATAGTTTGATTTTTTAATTTTCACGTTTTTCACGGTTTCTCGGCATATTCTGGGTGCTGCAGTGTGATTTTCACTTTTTCCACGTTTTTCAAGTTTTTTCCTTTTTCGGGGTCCTACAGTGTAATTTTCTCACTTTCCACCTTTTTCAGGTTTTCTCGCCATATTTGTGGTCCTTCAGTGTGAGTTTTTAATATTCTACTTTTTTCAGGGTTTCTTGCCATAATCTGGGTCCGACAGTGTGAATTTTTAATTTTCACGTTTTTCAGGGTTTCTCAGCATATTCTGGGTACTGCAGTGTGATTTTTTCATTTTCCACCATTTTCAAGTTTTTTGTAATTCTGGGTCCTACAGATTGATTTTCTCATTTTCCACCTTTTTCAGGTTTTCTCGCCATATTCTGGGTACTTCACTGTGTGTTTTTAATTTTCCTCGTTTATCAGGTTTTCTCACCATATTCGCGGTCCTTCAGTGTGAATTTTTTACTTTCAGCTTTTTTCAAGTTTTTTCTTCATATTCTGGGTCTTACAGTGTGATTTTCTCATTTTCCACCTTTTTCAGGTTATCTCCTCATAGGGTTTTTCAGTGTGGGTTTTTAATTTTCTACTTATTTCAGGGTTTCTTGCAATATTCTGTCTCCTACAGTGTGAATTTCTCATTTTCCACATTTTTCTGTGTTTCTCGCCATATTCTGTGTCCTATAGTGTGAATTTCTCATTTTCCACATTTTTCAGTGTTTCTTGCCATATTCTGGGTCCTACAGTGTGATTTTCTCATTTTCCACCTTTTCCAGGTATTCTTGGCATATTCTGGGTCCTACAGTGTGAATTTTTAATTTTCCATGTTTTTCAAGGTTTCTTGCCATATTCTGGTCCTACAGTGTGAAATTTTAATTTTCCACGTTTTTCAGTATTTCTCGCCATATTCTGGGTCCTATAGTGTGAATATTTAATTTTCCATGTTTCTAAGGTTTTTTGCCATATTCTGGGTTCTTCAGTGTGCATTTTTAATTTTCCACGTTTTTCAGTATTTCTCGCCATATTCTGGGTAATACATTGTGAATTTTTAATTTTCCACTTTTTTCATGGTTTCTTGCCATAATCTGGATCTGACAGTTTGAATTTTTAATTATCACGTTTTTCAGGATTTCTCCGCAAATTCTGGGTCCTACAGTGTGAATTTCTCATTTTCCACGTTTTTCAAGTTTGTTCGTAATTCTGGGTCCTACAGTCTGATTTTCTCATATTCCACCTTTTTAAGGTTTTGTAGATATATTCTGGGTCCTTCACTGTGAGTTTTTAATTTTCGACTCTTTCAGGGTTTCTCACCATATTCTAGGTACTACAGTGTGTATTTTTAATTTTCCACGTTTTTCAGGGTTTCTCTGCATATTCTGAGTTTTGCAGTTTGATATTCTCATTTTCGTCGTTTTTCAAGTTTTATAGCAATTCTGGGTCCTACAGTGTGATTACTCTCATTTTCCAACTTTTTCAGGTTTTCTTGCCATATTTGGGGTCCTTCAGTGTGAGATTGTAATTTTCTACTTTTTTCAGGGTTTCTCTCCATATTCTGGGTCCTACAAAGGGTATTTTTAATTCTCCACGTTTTTCAGTGTTTCTCGGCATATTATGTGTCCTACAGGGTGATTTTCTCATTTTCCATTTTTTTTAAATTTTTTTTCTCATTTCTGTGTCTTAAAGTGTGATTTTCTCATTTTCCACCCTTTTCAGGATTTCTCGCCATATTCTGGGTCCTACAGTATGAGTTTTGAATTTTCCTCGTTTTTCAGGTTTTCTGGCCTTATTCTGGGTCCTTCAGTGTGAATTTTTAATTTTCCACGTTTTTCAGGTTTTTTTCGTCATATTCTGGGTCCTACAGTGTGATTTTCTCATTTCCACTTTTTCCAGGATTTCTTGCCATATTCCAGGTCCTTCAGTGTGAATTTTTAATTTTCCACTGTTTTCATGGTTTCTCGCCATAGTCTGTGTCCAACAGTGTGAATTTTTAATTTTCACGTTTTTCACGGTTTCTCGGCATATTCTGGGTCCTGCAGTGTGATTTTATTATTTTCCACGTTTTTCAAGTTTTTTCGAAATTCTGGGTCCTACAGTGTGATTTTCTCATTTTCCACCTTTTTCAGGTTTCCTCCCAATATTTGCGGTCCTTCAGTGTGAGTTTTTAATTTTCTACTTTTTTCAGGGTTTCTCGACATATTCTGGGTCCTACAGCGTGTATTTTTCATTTTCCACGTTTTCAGGGTTTTTTGGCATATTCTGGGTCCTACAGTGTGATTTTCTCATTTTCCACGTTTTCAAGTTTTTTTGCAATTCTGGGTCCTACAGTGTGATTATTCTCAATTTCCACCTTTTCAGGTTTTCTCCCCATATTCCCGGTCCTTCGGTGTGAATTTATAATTTTCCACGTTTCCAGGATTTTTAGTCATATTCTTGGTCCTACAGTATGATTTTCTCATTTCCACGTTTTTCAGGTTTTCTTGCCATATTCCAGGTCCTTCAGTGTGAATTTTTAATTTTCCACGTTTTTCGGTATTTCTTTCCATATTCTGCGTAATACAGTGTAAATTTTTAGTTTTCCACTTTTTTCATGGATTCTCTCCATATTCTGTGTCCAACAGTGTGAATTTTTAATTTTCACGTTTTTCAGGGTTTCTCAGCATATTCTGGATCCTGCAGTGTGATTTTTCTCATTTTCCACGTTTTTCGAGTTTTTACGTAATTCTGGATCCTACAGTGTGATTTTCTCATTTTCCACTTTTTCAGGTTTTCTCCCCATATTTGGGGTCCTTCTGTGTGAGTTTTTAATTTTCTACTTTTTTCAGGTTTTCTCGCCATAATCTGGGTCCTTCAGTGTGAGCTTTTAATTTTCCTCGTTTTTCAGGTTTTCTCGCCATATTCCAGGTCCTTTACTGTGAATTTATAATTTTCCAAGTTTTTCAGGTTTTTTCGTCATAATCAGGGTCCTACAGTGTGATTTTCTCATTTGCACGTTTTTCAGATTTTCTTGCCATTTTCCAGGTCCTTCAGTGTGAATTTTTAATTTTTCCACGAATTTCATTATTTCTCACCATATTCTAGGTCCTACAGTGTGATTTTCTCATTTCCACGTTTTTCAGGTTTTCTTGCCATATTCCAGGTCCTTCAGTTTGAATTTTTAAGTTTCCACGTTTTTCTGTATTTCTCGCCATATTCTGGGTAATACAGTGTGAATTTTTAATTTTCCTCTCTTTTCATGTTTTCTCCTATATTCTCTGTCTGACAGTGTGAATTTTTAATTTTCACGTTTTTCAGGGTTTCTCGGCATATTCTGGGTCCTGCAGTGTGATTTTCTCATTTTCCATGTTTTTCAAGTTTATTCTTAATTTTGGGTCCTACAGTGTGATTTTCTCATTTTCCACCTTTTTCAATTATTCTCGCCATATTTGGGGTCCTTCAGTGTGAGTTTGTAATTTTCTACTTTTTTCGGCTTTTCTCGCCATATTCTGGGTCCCACAGCGTGTATTTTTAATTTTCCATGTTTTCAGAGTTTCTCGGCATATTCTGGGTCCTACAGTGTGATTTTCTCATTTTCGAAGTTTTTCAAGTTTTTTCGTAATCTGGGTTCTACAGTGTGATTATTCTCATTTTCAACCTTTTTCAGGTTTTCTCGCCATATTCCGGGTCCTTCAATGAGAATTTTTAATTTTCTACTTTTTTCAGGTTTTCTAGTCATATTCTGGGTCCTTCAGTGTGAATTTTTTTTTTTTTTTGGTTTTTTCAAGACAGTGTTTTTCTGTGTAGCCCTGGCTGTCCTTGCACTCACTTTGTAGACCAGGCTGGCCTCGAACTTAGAAATCCGCCTGCCTCTGCCTCCCTAGTGCTGGGATTAAAGGCGTGCGCCACCTCGCCGGGCTCAGTGTGAATTTTTAATTTTCCACATTTTTCAGGTTTTTCTGTCATATTCTGGGTCCAGAGTGTGATTTTCTCATTTCCGCGTTTTTCAGGTTTTCTTGCCATATTCCAGGTCCTTCAATGTGAATTTTTAATTTTCCACGTTTTTCAGTATTTCTCCCCATATTCTGGGTAATACAGTGTGAATTTTTAAGTTTCCACTTTTTTCATGGTTTCTGTCCATATTCTGTACCCGATAGTGTGATTTTTTAATTTTCACGTTTTTCACGGTTTCTCGGCATATTCTGGGTCCTGCAGTGTGATTTTATCATTTTCCATGTTTTTCAAGTTTATTCGTAATTTTGGGTCCTACAGTGTGATTTTCTCATTTTCCACCTTTTTCAAGTTTTCTCGCCATATTTGGGGTCCTTCAGTGTGAGTTTGTAATTTTCTACTTTTTTCGGCTTTTCTCGCTATATTCTGGGTCCCACAGCGTGTATTTTTAATTTTCCATGTTTTCAGAGTTTCTCGGCATATTCTGGGTCCTACAGTGTGATTTTCTCATTTTCGAAGTTTTTCAATTTTTTTTGTAATCTGGGTTCTACAGTGTGATTATTCTCATTTTCAACCTTTTTCAGGTTTTCTCGCCATATTCTGGGTCCTTCAGTGAGAATTTTTAATTTTCTACTTTTTTCAGGTTTTCTCGCCATATTCTGGGTCCTTCAGTGTGAGTTTTTAATTTTCCTCGTTTTTCAGGTTTTCTAGTCATATTCTGGGTCCTTCAGTGTGAATTTTTTTTTTGTTTTTTTGTTTTTTTGAGACAGGGTTTTTCTGTGTAGCCCTGGATGACCTGGCACTCACTTTGTAGACCAGGCTGGCCTCGAACTCAGAAATCCGCCTGCCTCTGCCTCCCTAGTGCTGGGATTAAAGGGCTCAGTGTGAATTTTTAATTTTCCACATTTTTCAGGTTTTTCTGTCATATTCTGGGTCCAGAGTGTGATTTTCTCATTTCCGCGTTTTTCAGGTTTTCTTGCCATATTCCAGGTCCTTCAATGTGAATTTTTAATTTTCCACGTTTTTCAGTATTTCTCGCCATAATCTGAGTAATACAGTGTGAATTTTTAAGTTTCCACTTTTTCATGGTTTCTGTCCACATTCTGTACCCGATAGTTTGATTTTTTAATTTTCACGTTTTTCACAGTTTCTCGGCATATTCTGGGTGCTGCAGTGTGATTTTCACTTTTTCCACGTTTTCAAGTTTTTTCCTAATTCGGGGTCCTACAGTGTGATTTTCTCACTTTCCACCTTTTTCATGTTTTCTAGCCATATTTGGGGTCCTTCAGTGTGAGTTTTTAATATTCTACTTTTTTCAGGGTTTCTCGCCATAATCTGGGTCCAACAGTTTGAATTTTTAATTTTCACGTTTTTCAAGGTTTCAAAGCATATTCTGGGTCCTGCAGTGTAATTTTCTCATTTTCCACCTTTTTCAAGTTTTTTGTAATTCTGGGTCCTACATTTTGATTTTCTCATTTTCCACCTTTTTAAGGTTTTCTCGCCATATTCTGGGTCCTTCAGTGTGAGTTTTTAATTTTCCTCGTTTTTCAGGTTTTCTCGCCATAATCCGGGTCCTTTACTGTGAATTTATAATTTTCCAAGTTTTTCAGGTTTTTTCGTCATATTCAGGGTCCTACAGTGTGATATTCTCATTTCCACGTTTTTCAGGTTTTCTTGCCATTTTCCAGGTCCTTCAGTGTGAATTTTTAATTTTCCACTAATTTCAGTATTTCTCACCATATTCTCGGTCCTACAGTGTGATTTTCTCATTTCCACGTTTTTCAGGTTTTCTTGCCATATTCCAGGTCCTTCAGTTTGAATTTTTAAGTTTCCACGTTTTTCTGTATTTCTTGCCATATTCTGGGTAATACAGTGTGAATTTTTAATTTTCCTCTGTTTTCATGTTTTCTCCTATATTCTCTGTCTGACAGTGTGAATTTTTAATTTTCACGTTTTTCAGGGTTTCTCGGCATATTCTGGGTCCTGCAGTGTGATTTTCTCATTTTCCACCTTTTTCAATTTTTCTCACCATATTTGGGGTCCTTCAGTGTGAGTTTGTAATTTTCTACTTTTTTTGGCTTTTCTTGCCATATTCTGGGTCCCACAGCGTGTATTTTTAATTTTCCACGTTTTCAGAGTTTCTCGGCATATTCTGGGTCCTACAGAGGGATTTTCTCATTTTCAAAGTTTTTCAAGTTTTTTCGTAATCTGGGTTCTACAGTGGGATTATTCTCATTTTCAACCTTTTTCAGGTTTTCTCACCATATTCCGGGTCCTTCAGTGAGAATTTTTAATTTTCTATTTTTTTCAGGTTTTCTAGTCATATTCTGGGTCCTTCAGTGTGAGTTTTTAGTTTTCCTCATTTTTCAGGTTTTCTTGCCATATTCTTGGTCCTTAAGTGTGAGTTTTTATTTTTCACGTTTTTCATGGTTTCTCGGCATATTCTGGGTGCTGCAGTGTGATTTACACTTTTTCATCGTTTTTCAAGTTTTTTCCTAATTCGGGGTCCTACAGTGTGATTTTCTCATTTCCACCTTTTTCAGGTTTTCTTGCCGTATTACAGGTCCTTTATTGTGCATTTTTAAGTTTCCACGTTTTTCAGTATTTCTCCCCATATTATGGGTAATACAGTGTGAATTTTTAATTTTCCACTTTTTTCATGGTTTCTCGCCATAATCAAGATTTTTCAGTGTTTTTATCGCCATATTCTAGGTATTACAGTATGATTTTCTCATTTTTCGATCCTTTAAGGGTTTTTCACCATATTTCAGGTCCTACAGTGTGATTTTTCTCATTTTTCGACTTTTTCAAGGTTTATCACCATATTCCAAGTCCTACAGTGTGATTTTCTCATTTTCCACATTTTTCAGGATTTCTCGCCATATTCCAGTTCTTCAGTGTGAGTTTTTAATTATCCATGTTTTTCAGGATTTCTTGCCATATTCCAGGTACTACAGTGTGATTATCCCATTATTCGACTATACAGGGTTTCTCACCCTATTCCAAGTCCTACAGTGTTCTTTTCTCATTTTCCCTGTTTTTCAAGATTTCTCACCCTATTCCAGGTCCTTTTGTGTGAGTTTTTAATTTTCCAAGATTTTCACGGTTTCTTACCATATTCCAGGTCCTTCAGTGTGAGTTTTTAATTTTCCACATTTTTCATGGTTAATCGCCATATTCTAGGTACTACAGTACGATTTTCTCATTTTTTGACGTTTTCAGGGTTTCTCACCAGATTCCAGGTCCTACAGTGTGATTATCTAATTTTTCGAGTTTTTCAGGATTTCTCACCATATTCCAGGTCCTACAGTGTGATTTTCTCATTATTCGACTATACAGGGTTTCTCACCATATTCCAGATCTTACTGTGTGATTTTCTCATTTTTAGACTTTTTAGGGGTTTCTACCATATTCCAGGTCCTACTATCTGATTTTCTCATTTTCCACATTTTTCAGGATTTCTTGCCATATTCCAGTCCTTCAATGTGATTTTTTAATTATCCACGTTTTTCAGGGTTTCTCGCCATATTCCAGGTCCTTCAGTGTGATTTTCTCATTTTCCACATTTTTCAGGATTTCTTGCCATATTCCAGCCCTCTGTTTGAATAATAAATTATCCACATTTTTCAGGGTTTCTCGCCATATTCTGGGTCCTACAGTGTGATTTTCTCATTTTCCACTTTTTTCAGTTTTTTTCGCATTACTGTATCCTACACTATGATTTTCTCATTTTCCACCTTTTTCAGGTTTTCTCGTTATATTTGGGGTCCTTCAGTGTGAGTTTTTAATTTTCTACTTTTTTCAGGGTTTCTTGCCATATTCTGGGTCCTTCAGTGTACCTTTTTAATTTTCTACTTTTTTCAGAGTTTCTTGCCATATTCTGGGTCCTACAGAGAGTATTTTTAATTTTCCACGTTTTTCAGGGTTTCTCGGCATATTCTGGGTCCTACAATGTGATTTTCTCATTTTTCCCTTTTTTCAATTTTTTTTCTCATTACCGGGTCCTACAGTATGATTTTCCTATTTTCCACCTTTTTCAGGTTTTCTCGCTATATTTGGGGTCCTTCAGTGTCAGTTTTTAATTTTCTACTTTTTTCAGGGTTTCTCGCCATATTCCAGGTCCTTCGGTGTGAATTTTTAATTTTCCACGTTTCCAGGATTTTAAGTCATATTCTGGGTCATACAGTATGATTTTCTCATTTCGTCGTTTTTCAGGTTTTCTCGCCATATTCGGGGTCCTCCAGTGTGAATTTTTAATTTTCCACGTTTTTCAGGTTTTTTTGTCATATTCTGGGTCTTACAGTGTGATTTTCTCATTTCCACCTTTTTCAGGTTTTCTTGCCTTATTCCAGGTCCTTCTTTGTGAATTTTTAAGTTTCCACGTTTTTTCAGTATTTCTCGCCATATTATGGGTAATACAGTGTGAATTTATAATTTTCCACTTTTTTCATGGTTTCTCGCCATAATCGAGATTTTTCAGTGTTTTTATTGCCATATTCTAGGTATTACAGTATGATTTTCTCTTTTTTCGATCCTTTCATGGTTTTTCACCATATTTCAGGTCCTACAGTGTGATTTTCTCATTTTTCGACTTTTTCAAAGTTTATCACCATATTCCAGGTCCTACAGTATGATTTTTCTCATTTTCCACATTTTTCAGGATTTCTTGCAATATTCCAGTTCTTCAGTGTGAGTTTTTAATTATCCATGTTTTTCAGGGTTTCTCGCCATATTCCAGGTACTACAGTGTGATTTTCCCATTATTCGACTATACAGGGTTTCTCACCCTATTCCAAGTCCTACAGTGTTCTTTTCTCATTTTCGCTATTTTACAAGATTTCTCTCCCTATTCCAGGTCCTTTTGTGTGAGTTTTTAATTTTCCAAGATTTTCACTGTTTCTTGCCATTTTCCAGGTCCTTCAGTGTGAGTTTTTATTTTTCGAGATTTTTCATGGTTAATCGCCATATTCTAGGTACTACAGTACGATTTTCTCATTTTTTGACGTTTTCAGGGTTTCTCACCAGATTCCAGGTCCTACAGTGTGATTTTCTAATTTTTCGAGTTTTTCAGGGTTTCTCACCATATTCCAGGTCCTACAGTGTGATTTTCTCATTTTCCACATTTTTCAGGATTTCTTGCCATATTCCAGGCCTTCCGTGTGATTTTTTAATTATCCACGTTTTTATAGTTACTCGCCATATTCCATTTCCTACAGTGTGATTTTTCCTTTTCAACGATTTTCAGGTTTTCTTGCCCTATTCCTGGTCCTACAGGGTAAGTTTTTAATTTTCCATATTTTTCGGGGTTTCTCGCGGTATTCTAGGTACTTCAGTATGATTTCTCATTTTTTCCCCTCTTTCTGGGTTTCTAGACACATTCCAGGTCCATCAGTGTAATTTTCTCATTTTCCACCTTTTTTTGGGTTTCTCTCCATTTTCCAGGTCCTAGAGTGTGAGTTTCTCATTTTCCACGTTTTTCAGGGTTTCTTGCCATATTCCAGGTCATTGACTGTTTGATTTTAATTTTCCACATTTTTCAGAGTTTCTTGTCATATTCCAAGTCCTAGAGTGTGAGTTTTTAAATTTCCAACATTTTCAGGGTTTCCTGCTGTATTCCATATTCTACAGTGCGAGTTTTTAATTTTCCACGTTTTTCATGGTTTTCTTCATATTCCAGATCCTACAGTATAATTTTTTCATTTTTCATGATTTTCAGTTTTCTTCCCATATTCCAGATCCTACAGTATGAGTTTTTTATTTTCCATGTTTTTCAGGGTTTCTTTTCATATTCCAGGTCTTATAGTGTGAGTTTCTCATTTTGAACGTTTTTCAGAGTTTTTGCCATTTATAGGTCCTGCAGTTTGAGTTCCTTATTTTCCACGTTTCTCAGGTGTTTTCAGCATATTCCAGGTTCTGCAGTTTGAATTTCTCATTTTCCATGTTTTTCATTGTTTCTTGCCATATTCCATATCCTACAGTGTGATTTTCTCATTTTTCATGATTTTCAAGTTTTCTTGCCATATTCCAGATCCTAGAGTGTGAGATTTTAATTGTCCAACTTTTTCAGGTTTTCTTGCCATAAACCATATCCTACAATGTGAGTTTCTCATTTTCCACGTTTTTCAGGTTTTCTCTCCATATTCCTGTTCCTACAATGTTAGTTTTTAATTTTCCACGTTTTCCAGGGTTTCTTGCCATATTCCAGGTCCTGCAGTTTGAATTTCTTATTTTCCACGTTTTTTAGTGTTTCTTGCCATATTCTAGCTCCTACAGTGAGATTTTATCATTTTTCATGATTTTCAGGTTTTCTTGCCATATCCCAGGTCCTTCAGTGTGAGTTTTTAATTTTCCAAGTTTTTCTGTGTTTCTTGCCATATTCCATATCCTACCATTTGAGTTTCTTATTGTTCACATTATTCAGGGGTTCTTGCCATATTCTAGGTACTGCAGTTTGATTTTCTCATTTTTCATTATTTTTAGTTTTTTTAATTATTCGATTTTTCAGGTTTTCTCCCATATTCTAATTCCTGCAGTGTGATTTTGTCATTTTCCACCTCTTTTTGGGTTTCTCGCCATATTCCAAGTCCTGCAGTTTGATTTTGTCATTTTCCACCTTTTTCAGGGTTTCTTGCCACATTCCAGGTCCTCCAGTGTGAGTTTCTACTTTTCCACGTTTTATAGGGATTCTTGCCATATTCCAGGTCCTAGAGTGTGAGTTTTTAATTTTCCACGTTTTTCAGGATTTCTCACCATATTCCAGGTCCTACGGTGTGATTCTCTCATTTTCCACAATTTTAAGATTTTCTTTCCATATTCCAGTTCTTATAGTTTGAGTTTCTTATTTTTCACATTTTTCAGTTCTTCTCACCATATTCCAGGTCCTAGAGTGTGAGTTTTTAATTTTCCACGTGTTTCAGGATTTCTTGCCATATTCCAGATTCTACAGTGTGATTTTCTCATTTTCTGTGATTTTTCAGGTTTTCTTGCCATATTCCCAGTCCTATAGTATAAGTTTTCAATTTCCCATGTTTGTCAAGGTTTCTCGACATATTCCAAGTCCTAAAGTTTGAGTTTCTCATTTTTCGGTGTTTCTAGCCTTATACCAGGTCCTGCAGTGTTATTTTCTCATTTTCCACCTTTTTCTGGGTTTCTTGCCATATTCTAGGTCCTACCGAGTGATTTTCTTATTTTCCACCCTTTTCAGGTTTTCTCAATATATTCCAGATCCAACCGTGTGTGTTTTTAATTTTCCACATTTTTTCAGGGTTTCTCAGCATATTCCAGGTCCTACAGTTTGGGTTTCTCATTTTCCAAGTCTTTCAGTGTTTCTCTCCATATTCCAGGTCCTACAGTGTGATTTTCTCATTTTAAAATATTTGCAGGTTATTGGGTGTGAATTTTTTATTTTCAAATTTTTTCATGTTTTCCTGCCATATTCCACGTCCTACAGTTTGATTTTCTCATTTTTCAGGATTTTGAATTTTTCTTGTCATATTTTAGGTCCTACACTGTTAGTTTTTTTTTTTTTATTTTCCACTTTTTAAAGGTTTTCTTACTATATTCCAAGTCCTACAGTGTCATTTTCTGATTTTCCACGTTTTTCAGGTTTTCTCGCCATATTCCATGTCCTACAGGTTTAATTTTTAATTTTCCACATTTTTCTGAGTTTTTCACCATATCCCAGTTCCTACAGTTTTAATTTCCATTTTCCATGTTTTTTAGAGTTTCTCGCCATATTCCAGGACCTACAGTGTGAGTTTTTAATTTTCCACGTGTTTCAGGGTTTCTTGCCATATTCCAGCTTCTACAGTTTGATTTTCTCATTGTTCATGATTTTCAGGATTTCTTACCATATTCCCAGTCCTATACTGTAAGTTTTCAATTTTCCATGTTTGTCAAGGATTCTCAACATATTCCAAGTCCTATAGTATGAGTTTCTCATTTTTCAGTGTTTCTAGCCTTATACCAGGTCCTGCAGTGTTATTTTCTCATTTTCTTTTTTTTTAAAGATTTATTTATTTATTATATGTAAGTACACTGTAGCTGTCCTCAGACACTTCAGAAGGGGGAGCCAGATCTCATTACAGATGGTTGTGAGCCACCATATTTTCTTGCCATGTCCCTTGTCCTACATTGTTATATTTTTATTTTCCACGTTCTTCAGGTTTTCTCGTCATATTCCAGGTCCTACAGTGTGAGTTTTTAATTTCTACGTTTTTCAAGGTTTCTCTCCATATTCCAGGTCCTGCAGTGTGATTTTCTCATTTTCAATGAATTTCCGTTTTCTTGCCATATTTCAGGTCCTACAGGGTAAGTTTCTAATTTTTCACATTTTTCAGGGTTTCTTGTGATATACCAGGTACTGCATTATGATTTTCTCATTTTTCCCCTCTTTTTGGGCTTCTAGACACATTCCAGGTCCTACAGTGTGGTTGTCTCATTTTCCACCTTTTTCCGGGTTTCTTCCCATATTCCAGGTCCTATAGCGTGAGTTTCTCATTTTCAACGTTTTTTTTTTCAGTGTTTCTTGCCATATTCCAGGTCCTACAGTGTTTGTTTTTAAATTTCCACGTTTTTCAGGGTTTCTCGTCATATTTCTGTTCCTACCGTTTGAGTTTATCATTTTTCACATTTTTCAGTATTTGTCGCCATATACCTTGTCGTAGAGTGTAAGTTTTTAAATTTCCACTGTTTTTCAGGGTTTCTCACAATATTCCAAGTCCTATATTGTGAGTTTTTAATTTTTGACGTTTTTCAGGGTTTATCGCCATATTCAAGGTCTACAGTGTGATTTTCTCATATTTGATGATTTTCACTTTTTCTTTCCATATTTCAGTTCCTACAGTGTTATTTTTTATGTTTCACGTTTTTTAGGGTTTCTCTGTCACTGTGCTCAACTGTGGTTTTACAATGCTCCACTGTGATGTCCCACTTCTCTATGCAGTTGTCACCCTGCTCTAATGTGATCTCACAGTGCTCCACTGTGGTGTCACAGTGCTCCACTTCATTGTCACAATGGTCCACTTTGGTGTCACAGTATGCCACTGTGGTATCAGATTTCTCATCTCTGGTGTCACAATGCTCCACTGTGGTGTCACATGCTCCACTGTGTTGTCAGAGTTCTCCACTGTAGTTTCATTGTGGTTCACTGTGGGGAGACAGTGCTGCACTGTGGTATCACAATGGTCCACTGTTGTGTCACAGTGCTCACTGTGGTTTATCAGTGCTCTACTGTGGTATCACATCACAGTGCTCCACTGTCATGTCACAGAGCTCCACTCTACTGTCACCGTGCTGCTCTGTGTTGTCACAGTGCTCCACTGTGGTGTCACACTGCTACACTATTGTGTCACAGTGTTCCACCTTTCTGACCCAGTTCTCCACAGTGATGTAAGTGTGCTCCTCTCACTGTCACACTGCTGCACTGTCGTGTCACAGTGCTCAACTGTCATGTCACTGAAAGAAGAAAAGCTGAACTCTCCATGAACTCTTCAGCTCAGGGTCCTCTTACCCCTCCCATCTGGAGATTGTTCCCAGAACACACCTGAACTTTTTACCCCAAGGTACCCCCTCCCAATTGGAAACTGCTCCGGGAACATTTTTTAGATAAGGGGTCTCCTGGAACAAACCTAGTCCTACCCCTCCTAACTGAGGACTGTTCCAAGAACATTTTTGAGATAGGGGCCTCCTGGTACTACCCCAGAATGTTCCAATAGATCAAGTACATTGCCAAAATATAGGACACGAGCCCTTGGTGACGTAAAACTTGTACTTTTCCCCTGGCTATTTCCTATAAAAGCCTGTGACAAGTCTGGGCCAATTGTCGATTCTCCTCTGCACCTTGCTGGCTGCATGAGTTTCGACCCCAGATATCTGGTATATGTGCTTTTTATGTGCTTTCTTGTCGTTGCTGTATTAAATCTTACTCTCTATACATCTTAAGTTCGGTCTCAGTGTCTTCTTGGGTGCGCGGCTGCCCCAAGGCTTGAGTGAGTGTCTCCCTTTGGGAGTTTTAGAGTCTTTCATTTGGTGCGTTGGCCGGGAATCAGCGCGACCACCCAGAAGTCCTGGACCCACTCAGAAGTAAGATTTACTGTTCTGCTTTGGTCTGGTGTCGGTGTTCTGTTAGTTTCTGAGAGGCCGGGTAGGCTATTCTGTATCTGGTGCGATCGCAGTTTCGGTTTTGCAGACGCTCAGTGTGCAATGTGCACAGTGAGACCGCGCTCCGGGTAGGAGCGTAGGGTGTGGACAAGGACAGACGTGTCCAGGTGTCCACCGTCTTTGCGCCCTGGGAGACGTCCCAGGAGGACAAGGGGAGGACTAAGGACGCTTAGTGGACCCCTCTGGAGACCGGGTGGGTCTCAATCTGTGCGAGATCGTGGGTTCGAGTCCCACCTCGTGCTTCAGGTTGCGAGATCGTGGGTTCGAGTCCCACCTCGTGCCTCGGGTTGCGAGATCGTGGGTTCGAGTCCCACCTCGTGCTTTGGTTTTTCTTTTTTGTCTCAGTCTTGTATCTGCTTTTGTTGTGTCTGCTGTTATTCTAAAAATAGGACAATTTCCCAGATCGGGAGTAAATGTAAAATCTCGCCCCCGTCAGGACAGTGTTCTTTCTGCCAGGGCGGGAGTGGATGTGGAGTTCCACCCCCGTCAGAAAAAGGGAGTCGATTTGGAATCCGACCCTGTCAGAAAGTGGCGTTTGGCTGGTTGTGTCACGTGACAGGACTGTGTGTGTGTTAACCCTTTGTCGACTGTAGACTTGGACTGACGTCAGGACAGAATTTGTCAGCAATAGTTTAAAAAAAAAAGAAAAAAAAAAAACTCAGTGCTGGTGAGTCCCAGACTGCTCAAAAGAGCTCTGAAATGCAGAGCTGGGCTAAAAATTTCCGGCTTTGGCGGCGCAGTTAGGGCTTTGATAGCAGCAGTGGCGCTGAGGTTTGGCTTCTGCAGGCACGGCAGCAGCAGAGGCTGTCTGTGCCCCGCAAGCGAGTTGTGAGATGCTGGTGGTGAGTGCGGCGGCCTGCCGGCCCCGCCTGCCGGTCCCGGAGTGGCCGTGAAGCCTGCCACAGCTGGGGAGGGGCCGACTACAGCCGCCGTCCCTCCTTTGGTCCCCCCCCAGAGTCTACCCGCACTCCCTTGTGCCTGCCTGGCTGCGTGCTCCCTCCCCAAAGACAGTGCAGAGAGCACCGGGTGTCTATCAGGTAGTTAAATAGTTAAATTGCTGCCTCTGCCTGCCAAGTGTTTGTTTGCCACTCCCAGGAGTTTACGCCGCATTCCCCGCTGCGGAGACTCGGCGCTGGGCTCTTCACATCAAAGGATCTGTTTTCAGCCTTTGCCTGCCTCATGGGTGGGAGAAAGGCTCATTCTCCTGTCCCCTGTATCCTGTCTCTTGTTAACAGAGAAAAAATTGCGTTCATTTTGAAATATCAGTGGTCTTGTGCAGCCAGATGTAAGAGCTGCACCCCCTTCTCTGCCCCATGTGTTTTCTCTTCTCAGGCACCGCCCTGAGCTGCGTGAGTTTGTTCTAAGCTCCGGTGAGGGAGACCACTCACTTGGGGCTTCTTCTGTCCAAGGTAAGGAGCACCTACGAGTCTAACTGCCAGGCTCTGATGGGTCTCGTCTCTGTGGGACTAAAAAGTGCCCCAACAATCTGACCTAGGTAAAAGGATAGAGGTCTAAAAAAAAAAAAAAAAAAGCTAAGAGCAAAGCTTCAGCAGACTCAGAAGGGATAGGTTAACAGTGAAAAGAGGTAAACTATAAAAAAGTTAAGTGACAGAATATAGATGTAATAATTAGATAACATTCAAAGTAAGCAGGGACAAGGAAGAGACACAAAAAGATATAGATAGATAGATAGATAGATAGATAGATAGATAGATAGATAGAGAGACATTATATGAGATCTCCATTGCAGTTAAGAAACAGGAGCAAAGAGAGATAAATGACAAAGACTAGAACCTAGCAAAGTGACACTTGCTAATAATACTAGCACTTAGAAATAATCTGTAAAAAATGCTGGTCACAAACGTCAGGGAGACTAGAAAACTTAGTACCTGGCAACAAAAGCAAGCCTTTGGCTAAAGATCAAAGTGTTTACTGTCCTAACAAAAAGAAGAGGAGACCCCTCATGACCAAACCCTTCACCTGCTCGTGGCTAAAAATAAAGAGATAGCAGAAGGGGTGCTAACACAGAAGCTGAGTCCTTAAAAGGGACCGGTAGCCTACCTGTTGATGCAGCTAAAAAGAGACTGTGTTTTCATATTCCTCCACTGACCAATGCAAAGCAAGTTTAAAAGGTCCCTGGACACTACAGGTCTTTGCAAACTGTGGATTCCAGGTTTTGCTGAATTAAAAAGATAAACAGCCCCTCGTATAAGAAATAAAGAACAACCTTGGAAAAATTAGACCTGGTGACTGAGAGATGGCCTGCTTGTCTGCACATAATGGCTTTTGGTCAAGGACACATGATCCAATTGTTTCCCTGACTGATGGACACATTATCAGAGCTTTTTGTTGACAGAACAAGTGACCTTCGCTTCCCCTGCTAACCTGCTGAGTCTTCACCTACTCATCACTGCTCTGACATTCTGGCAGAAGGAACTTTGGCTCAGAAGGCTGAACTCCTGGCGCTAACCCAAGCCCTGCGGTTGGCTGAAGGCAGAGACATCAAAGACAAAGAAAAAATTCTGGCCCTCCTAGAAGCTCCTGAATGAACTGGGTGAGTTGGGGTATCGGGTATCGGCTAAGAAAGCTCAGCTATGTCGCACCGAGGTGACCTACCTAGGGTACACCCTCCGGGAAGGAAAGCGGTGGCTCACCGAAGCCAAGAAAAAGACTGTGATGCTGATCCCAACCCCCACCACCCCGCGCCAAGTACGTGAGTTTCTGGGAACGGTGGGCTTTTGCAGACTCTGGACTAAAGAAAAAGTCCCATTCACCTGGACTGAGGAACACCAAAAAGCCTTTGACAGCATAAAGGCAGCCTTGCTTGCAGCCCCCACTCTGGCTTTGCCAGATCTGACTAAGCCTTTTACCCTATATGCTGATGAGCGGGCTGGAGTAGCCCGTGGGGTTTTGAAAGTTCGAACTGGTACACGGATGGCAGTAGCCTCATGGTTAAAGGTAAGCGGAAGGCGGGGACAGCAGTGCAGCGGTGGACAGAAAGCAAGTGATCTAGGCCAGCAGCCTCCCTAAAGGGACTTCAGCCCAGAAAGCTGAATTTGTGGTTTTGATACAAGCTTTATAAATGACAAAAGAAAAAGTCTACACTGACAGCAGGTATGCTTTTGCCACTGTATGGAACAATATACAGACAAAGAAAGCTGTTGACATCTGCAGAAAAAGACGTTCTCAAAATGGATAAATGAGACTGCTCACATAGTCATCAAGAAGATTATTAAAGAAAATTT
Organism: Mus caroli; assembly: GCF_978045245.1. Lineage (NCBI taxonomy): Eukaryota > Metazoa > Chordata > Mammalia > Rodentia > Muridae > Mus > Mus caroli. The sequence continues at coordinate 106,003 of NW_028227494.1, read as the reverse complement.
TTCCAAGGTTCAGAGTGCCAAAGGCAATAGTGTCAGATAATGGCCCTGCTTTGTTGCCCAGGTAAGTCAGGGTGTGGCCAAGTATTCAGAGGTCAAAAATTACATTGTGTATAGACCTCAGAGCTCAGGATAGATAAAAATTAGTTTAAAACTTTAAGACAGACCTTGACAAAATTAATCGTGGAGACTGGCATGGACTTGGTGTTCCTTCCCTATGCCCTATTTCTTGATTCAGTTTTACTATGAAACTCCTATGCCCATTACTGTTTTAAATAATGTGTTTAAACCTATGTTGTTAATAATGCTCTGTATGCTAAGTTAAAAGGGCTTGCAGGTGGTACAGAAAAAAGTCTGGTCACAACTGGTTACAGTGAACGAGCTGGATACCCCAAGGACATCTCACCAGTTCCAGCCAGAGATCTGATCTACGTGCACCTGCATCATGCCCAGACCCTAACTAAATTAGTTATTGAGACTGGCGGTAAAGACTGGGTGACCCTCCTTCCCTTTGTGCTTCTCAGAGTCCGAAACACACCTGGACGTTTCGGTCTTACTTCTTATGAAATTCTACATGGGGGACCGCCCCCCCTTGACTAAGTCTAGCAGGATATTGGATCCCTGTGTTGACTCTTCCTCACCCTCTGCTCTGTTTACCCATTTAAAGGCCTTGGAGGTTGTCAGAACACAGATCTGGGACCAGATCAAAGAAGCTTATGCACCGGGGACTACGGCAGTGCCCCACGGGTTCCAGGTTAGAGATTCGGTCCTTGTCAGAAGACATCGCACCGGCACTCTTGAGCCTCGGTGGAAAGGACCATATTTGGTACTGTTAACAACTCCAACGGCAGTAAAGGTAGACGGAAACGCCGCCTGGATCCACGCCTCCCACGTCAAGAAGGCTCCCAGCCAGGGTAGAGACAACCATGAAGACAACTGGACGATGGCAACTACTGACAATCCTCTTAAACTTCGCTTCTGTCGTGGGGGCCACCCTAAGCCTAGGGAACGACAACCCTCATGCCCCGATTCAACAGACATGGGAAGTGCTTAATGGGGAGGGAAACATTGTATGGGCAATCACTGCAGTCCTTCCCCCTTGGACTTGGTGGCCTGATCTCACACCTGACATTTGTAAGTTAGTAGCAGGATCTCCCAATTGGGACCTCCCCGACCATACTGATCTTAGTAACCCACCCCCTGAACAGCGGTGTGTTCCAGGTGGAATAGGGAACACGTATGGGTGTTCAGGGCAGTTCTACCGAGCTAATCTTAGAGCTGCACAGTTTTATGTTTGCCCTGGTCAGGGTCAAAACAAAGAGCTTCAACAAAAATGTGGGGGGGCATCAGATTATTTTTGTGGTAAATGGACATGTGAAACAACAGGGGAAGCCTACTGGAAGCCTTCCTCTGCCTGGGACCTAATCACGGTTAAGCTAGGTAGTGGTTATGATAAGCCATATCAAGGAGAAAGAGATCCCCATAAATACCCAAACGATGGCGACCTCCATTATGTCCTGGATTCAGATGAGGCCGCCGTAGGAGCTTATGGGTGTGCTACTGAAAACAGCCCCCCAGGACCATGCAAAGGTAAATACTGCAACCCCCTACTTATAAAATTCACTGAAAAAGGGAAACAAAACCGCTTAAGTTGGCTTAAAGGAAATAAGTGGGGTTGGCGTGTATCCAGTCCACCGAGAGACCCTGGGTTCATTTTTACAATCAGACTGAATGTGACAGAACAGAGTCCCCCAATAGTACCAGCTCCCCCACAAGTCCCGGCTGTACCAGCTCCACCAACTCCACAGCCCAGAACAGTGAGACCTTCCCTACCGACCTTAGTTTCCCCACCGCCCCTAGATACAGAAAGCCGTCTGGTCAGTCTAGTCCAAGGAGCTTTTTTGGTGTTGAATAGGACTAATCCTAATATGACTCAATCATGTTGGTTATGCTATGCCTCTAGGCCCCCTTATTATGAAGGAATTGCTCAGATCAGGACTTATAATACTACTTCAGATCATTCTCAATGCCTTTGGGGGGAAAACAGAAAGCTGACTCTGGAAGCAGTTTCAGGAAGTGGACTCTGTTTAGGCCAGGCGCCTCAGGATAAACGGCACCTTTGTAATCAGACCCAGAACATCCAGCCTAGCAAAAGTGGTCAGTATCTGGTGCCCCCCATAGACACAGTATGGGCTTGTAATACCGGTCTCACTCCTTGTGTATCTATATCTGTTTTTAATAGTTCCAAAGACTTCTGCATTTTAGTTCAGCTTATTCCTAGACTCCTGTATCATGATGATAGCTCCTTTTTAGACAAGTTTGATCATCGGGTCCGCTGGAAAAGAGAGCCCATTACCTTAACTCTGGCAGTACTTTTGGGATTGGGAGTAGCAGCGGGAGTAGGTACAGGGACCGCTGCCTTAATTCAGACCCCCCAATACTATGAAGAATTACGTACAGCTATGGATATTGATCTTAGAACTATAGAACAGTCTATAACTAAATTAGAAGAATCTTTAACTTCCCTGTCTGAAGTAGTGCTGCAAAATAGGAGGGGATTAGACTTATTATTCCTTAAAGAAGGAGGACTTTGTGCTGCCCTAAAAGAAGAATGTTGTTTTTATGTTGATCATTCAGGAGTAATCAAAGACTCTATGGCCAGACTTAGAGAACGCCTAGATATGCGTAAAAGAGAGAGAGAAAGCCAACAAGGATGGTTCGAAAGCTGGTTTAATAAGTCCCCTTGGCTTACCACTCTCCTCTCCTCCATAGCAGGACCCTTAATTACACTTATGCTTTTGCTCACTTTCAGCCCCTGCATTCTTAATAAGTTAGTGGCTTTTATCAGAGAAAGAATAAATGCAGTGCAAGTTATGGTATTAAGGCAACAATATCGGGTCCTTCAGGAAGCCGGTACCCTGCTCTAAGATTAGAGCTTGTTACTAAAAGAAGGGGGGAATGAAAGAAGAAAAGCTGAACTCTCCATGAACTCTTCAGCTCAGGGTCCTCTTACCCCTCCCATCTGGAGATTGTTCCCGGAACACACCTGAACTTTTTACCCCAAGGTACCCCCTCCCAATTGGAAACTGCTCCGGGAACATTTTTTAGATAAGGGGTCTCCTGGAACAAACCTAGTCCTACCCCTCCTAACTGAGGACTGTTCCAAGAACATTTTTGAGATAGGGGCCTCCTGGTACTACCCCAGAATGTTCCAATAGATCAAGTACATTGCCAAAATATAGGACACGAGCCCTTGGTGACGTAAAACTTGTACTTTTCCCCTGGCTATTTCCTATAAAAGCCTGTGACAAGTCTGGGCCAATTGTCGATTGTCCTCTGCACCTTGCTGGCTGCATGAGTTTCGACCCCAGATATCTGGTATATGTGCTTTTTATGTGCTTTCTTGTCGTTGCTGTATTAAATCTTACTCTCTATACATCTTAAGTTCGGTCTCAGTGTCTTCTTGGGTGCGCGGCTGCCCCGAGGCTTGAGTGAGTGTCTCCCTTTGGGAGTTTTAGAGTCTTTCATCACAATGCTCCACTCTGATGCCACAGTGGTCCACTGTGCTGTCACAGTGCTGCACTGTAGTGTCACAGTGCTCCACTCTCGGGTCACAGTACTCCACTCTGCTGTCACAGTGCTCCACAGTGGTGTCACAATGCTTTACAGTGCTTTACAGTGATGTCAGAGTGTTCCACTCTGATGTTGCACTGCTCTACTCTGTTGTCACACTCCTCCACTGTGGTGTCACAGTGCTCCTCTTCGTTGTCACAGTGCTCCATGGTGCTGTCACCCTACTCCTCTGTGGTGTCACATTTCTCCACTGTGGTGTTACATTCTCCACTGTGGTTTCACATGCACCTGTGTGTTGTCATATACTCTAAAGATGCTCCAACACAGAACAAAGATACCTGCACCAATGTGTTCACTGAACCCTAATTTTTAATAACCATGAGCTAGAAACAACCCAGATGTCCCTCTATGGAAGAATTGTTACAGAAACTGTGGTACATTTACACAATGGAATACTACTCAGATATTAAAAAATGATCGCATCATAAACGTTGTAGGCACATGGATGGAACTAGAAAATATTTTCTTGAGTGAGGTAACCCAAATCCAAAAGGCCTTGCATGGTATGTACTCACCGATAAGTGGATTTTAGCCAAAAAGCTCAGAATACCCATGCAACAACTAAAAGTCAAATGAAGTTTTACAAGAAGTGAGACCAAAGTGTCGGTTCTTCAAACCTACTTAGAAGAGGTAACAAAATAATCATGGCAGGCTGAGGAAGGGGGTATCAGGGTGGGAGAGAGAAAGGGAGGGGAAGAAAGAAGGAAGGACAGGGTCAGGTATGGGAAGAGACAGGAGAGAAGTCTAGAGGAACAGGAGAATGAATAGGAATAAGTAGCAGCGCGGTTTGGGGAACTAGGAGATGCATTAGAAATTCCCAGATGCCAGGAATTCAAGAGGTTCCCAGAACTCAATGGCATAACAACAGCTGAAATACAGGGGAGTGCTACGCCCCGGTCGAGTCAACTGGACAAGCCGAGAGGCTTAAAAGTCACTCATGAGGCAAAGAGTTTCAAAGAAGCTCTCCTCCTGGAGTCTAGTGTTCCCTAACCATACAGTAATTTTTCATTCCCGTGTTTCATTCTCGAGTTAGTCTAGTGTATGGATCCACGTGCTCTCTTTCAATATTTTCCTATCATAAGTGCCTTTTAAGATTGAATTCTGACATAGCTAAACCAGTGTTCCAACAGTCCTAGTACGTCCTTAGCGAGACCTTGGGCTTGGATTTCAGTACTGCCCCTGGTATTACAATAAAAGTTAGGTCACTGCCCTTCACAGGAATCTACCATCACCTAGGAAGAAAGAAGTTTCTGACCGTAGGGGAAACCAGAATAGATGCTTAGTATTATAGCTGAGTTACACCTATTTACAGGAATTTACTATGGTTTAGGAAGCAGATTGGGCTGTGGTTTTAGAGTATTGCATTATTCATGAGATGGTTAACTAGAACGGAACTCCCTAGTTAGAACCATGACTTGGGTGTGAAAGCCCTTGCCCTAGGAGTGAAAAGTTCTCACACCAGGCTTCTAAGACTATAGCTGACATTAAATAGGGCTATCTTTGTCTCAATTATTTTACTGCCCAGTTCCTTCAGATCTTTGTGTTTTCGTTCCTCTGTTCTGTGTAAGAATCATTAAGCATCCGGTTACCTCATTTGTACCTTGCGGGTATATCACCCAACTTCTTTATTGTCTTCTGTATAAAAAGTCTGAGGCTCGAATTGTAAAATTACATTCAGATTATACACACGAACTCTCCTGTGTGTGTCACTTTGTCACTCGCTCATCCACGCTTTGCCCACCTGCGACGAGAGACCCCGTTCCACGCAGACACAGGGACCCAGAGCCTGAAGGGACTATATCCAGGAGATGGACATGGGACTCAGTTGAGGGATGGGGACACCCACCCATTTAAAAAAATTACCGAAAATTGTCTCTGTCTAAAGGAAATATAGGGACAAAAATGGAGCAGAGACTGAAGGAAAGGCCATCCAGAGACTATAGCACTGTATTCTACCCACAGACACAAAACCCCAACACTACTGCTGATGCCAAGATGTGCTTACAGACAGGAGCCTTGTATGTCTGTGTATCCTCTGAGAGCCTCTGTCAGCAACTGACTAAGACAGATGAAGAAACTCACAGAAACTATTAGACTGAATGTGGAGATCCCAATGGAAAAATTAGGGGAAGGGCTGAAGGAGCTGAAGGGGATGGCAACCCCACAGGACGAACAACAGTATCAATTAACCAGACCCCTCAGAGCTCCCAGGGAGGAATCTACCAACTAAAGGAGTATACATGGGCGGGTTTATGACTAGAAATACTTATGTAGCAGAGAACTACCTTGTCTGGCATCAGTGGGAGGGGTGGCACTTGGTCCTGTTGAGGCTTGATACCCCAGAGAAGGGGGATACTAGAGGGATTAGGTGGGAGTGGCTGGGTGGGGAGGGGGAAAATTTGGGCCTCAGGGAGGGGAGAGCAGGAGGGGGATAATACTTGAAATATAAACAAGTTAAATGATTAATACATTTTAAAGGGTGGAGGGATTGAGATCATCCTTGGTTGTGTATTGGATGTGAAGCCTGCCTGGGAAAATGGGAGGAGAAGTGGAGAGGGAAAGAAAGAGCAAGGGGCAGAGAAATCAAGTCCATCTTGAGCTGTGTGCCAAGATGCTGTCTAGAAGACAATTGATTAAGAAAATAGAACAGAGTCTGTTGGCTCCAGCTTAGACTCTATTGCTGCCTTTGACCTCCTCTCCCTTCCTCCTCCAGGTTGATGACTCTGTGGTTTAAAGCCAGCTGATACTCTAGCCAGAACACAAACACCTGGGGCAGTACTCTTAGGGGTAATTCTTCACAAACCATGCCAATAGCCACTCTGCACTCTTCAGTGCAACAGAAGGAAGGAGGATGGGAGTAAGGAGGAGACAATGGAAGGAAATAGAAAAAGATGTCAGGACAAAGGAAAGAAAGGAGAGTCACTAACAAGACATACGTTATCAAAGACACAGTGAGTGACCAGTCCATTTCCCAGAATATAGTGAAGTAAAACTAGCTTTACCAAAACAATTATTTGGTGTCAATTTATTGATTTCCTTAGTTGTTTACTAAAGTGTTGCTTGCACTCTGTTTGCAGAGCCCAGCTTCACTTGCTACCTGAACCAGAGAGGCCTAAAGAGCCAGGTGAGGCAGTGGCCCATTGCCCTTCCCAGCCTGCTGACTGATGCCAGCACTTAAACACTAGCTTGTCCACCCTACCTTATGGTTTTAAAGTATAAAATGAAATGACAAAGACTTGCAGGAGCTGTCTTGGCTTAGGTCCATCTTTGACATCTCTCTTCCACTCTCAGTTGTTTCTGTGTGCTTATTCCAGGAAGGTTCTCCCAACAATCAGTGTTCTTGGACTGAAAGTATCTGTTTTTTTTTTCTTTCTTTCAGAGCGCTCCCTAAATCACAAACCAATTTGCCATGTAGACCAGAATAGACTAAATTTGCCTTTGTGAGGTTGTTACTAAAAACATGAAGTGACATGGATATCACTCACTCCTGTTTGGGCAGTACTTCGGAGGCTAGGTTAAGGAGATTTCAAAGTCAGCCTGGGAACCAGCCAGGGGGCCGGGGTTGTGGGGGCAGTGGACAAAAGAGCTAAATGTATTTAGTTCTTCCCTTATTAAGACCTCTTCTTTCAGCTTCTTACACCTACTTTTGCCTATTCTAAAAGTAGCTAACAGTAATTGCAAACCTTCCTAATAGTGGAAGGAAGAGGCACAAAAGAACCAGTATAGGAAGGAACCAATCATCACCTCCTTTTTTACTTTTTTCAGGTTTTCTCACCTATTCTGTGTCCTTCAGTGTGAGTTTTTAATTTTCCTCGTTTTTCAGGTTTTCTTGCCATATTCAGGGTCTTTCAGTGTGAATTTTTAATTTTCCACGTTTTTCAGTTTTTTTCGTCATATTTTGGGTCTTACAGTGTGATTTTCTCATTTCCACGTTTTTCAAGTTTTCTTGCCATATTCCAGGTCCTTCAGTGTGAATTCTTAATTTTCCACGTTTTTCAGTATTTCTCGCCATATTCTGGGTAATACAGTGTGAATTTTTAATTTTCCACTTTTTTCATGGTTTCTCGCCATATTCGGGGTCCTTCACTGTGAGTTTTTAATTTTCTACTTTTTTAGGGTTTGTTGCCATATTATGGGTACTACAGCGTGTATGTTTAATTTTTTACGTTTTTCAGGGTTTCTAGGAATATCCTGGGACCTGCAGTGTGATTTTCTCATTTTCGACGTTTTTCAAGTTTTTTCGCAATTTTGGGTCCTACAGTGTGATTTTCTCATTTTCCACCTTTTCCAGCTTTTCTCGCCATATTCTGCTTCCTACAGTGTGAATTTTAAAATTTCCACGTTTTTCAATGTTTCTTGCCACATTCTGGGTCCTACAGTGTGAATTTTTAATTTTAAACGGTTTTAAGTTTTTTCCTCATATTATGGGTTCTACAGGGTGATTTTCTCATTTTCCAACTTTTTCAGGTTTTCTCGGCATATTCTAGGTCCGAGAGTGTGAATTTTTAATTTTCATGTTTTTCAGGATTTCTCAGCATATTCTGGGTCCTGCAGTGTGATTTTTTTCATTTCCACGTTTTTGAAATTTTTTCATAATTCTGGGAACTACAGTATGATTTTTCTCATTTTCCACCTTTTTCAAGTTTTTTTTTTAGCAATTTTGGGTACTACAGTGTGATTATTCTCAGTTTCCAACTTTTTCAGGTTTTCTCGGCATATTCTGAATCCTACAGTGTGAATTTTTAATTTTCCATGTTTTTCAAGGTTTCTTGCCATATTCTGGTCCTATAGTATAAATTTTAATTTTACATATTTTTCAGTGTTTCTCGCCATATCCTGGGTACTACAGTGTTAATATTTAATTTTCCATGTTTTTCAGGTTTTCTCGCCATATTCTGGGTCCTTCAGAGTGAGTTTTTAATTTTCCTCGTTCTTCAGGTTTTCTCACCATATTCAATGTCCTTCCGTGTGAATTTTTAATTTTCCACGTTTTTCAGTTTTTTTCATCATATTCTGGATTCTTCAGTGTGATTTTCTCATTTCCACGATTTTCAGGTTTTTTTGCCATATTCCAGGTCCTCCAGCTTGAATTTTTAATTATCCACGTTTTTCAGTGTTTCTCCCCAATTTGTGGGAAATACTTGTGAATTTTTAATTTTCCACTTTTTTCATGGTTTCTCGCTATATTCTGGGTCCGAGAGTGTAAATTTTTAATTTTCACGTTCTTCATGGTTTCTCGGCATATTATAGGTCCTGCAGTGTGATTTTCTCATTTTCCTCGTTTTTTCAAGTTATTTCGTAATTCTGGGTCCTACAGTGTGATTTATTCATTTTCCACCTTTTTCAGGTTTTCTCGCCATATTAGGGGTCCTTCAGTGTGAGATTTTAATTTTTACCTTTTCAGGGTTTCTCGCCTATTCTGGGTCCTACAGTGTGAATTTTTAATTTTAAACGTTTTTAAGTTTTTTCGTCATATTCTGGGTCCTACAGTGTGATTTTATCATTTTCCAACTTTTTCAGGTTTTCTCGGCATATTCTGGGTCCAACAGTGTAAATTTTTAATTTTCACGTTTTTCAGGGTTTCTCGGCGTATTCTGGGTTCTTCAGTGTGAGTTTTTAATTTTCCCCCTTTTCCAGGTTTCCTCGCCATATTCCGGGTCCTTCAGTGTGAATTTTTAATTCCAGGTTTTTCAGGTTTTTTCGTCATATTCTTTGTCCTACAGTGTGATTTTCTTTTTTCCACGTTTTTCAGGTTTTCTTGCCATATTGCTGGTTCTTCAGTGTGAATTTTTAATTTTCTTTATTTTTCAGTATTTCTCGCCATATTCTGGGTAATACAGTGTGAATTTTTAATTTTCCACTTTTTTCATGGTTTGTGGACATATTCTGGGTCAGACAGTGTGAATTTTTAATTTTAACCTTTTTCAGGATTTCTCGGCATATTCTCGGTCCTGCAGTGTGATTTTCTCATTTTCCCACGTTTTTCAAGTGTTTTCGTAATTCTGGGTCCTACAGTGTGATTTTCTCATTTTCCACCTTTTTCAGGTTTTCTCGCCACCTTTGGGGTCCTTCACTGTGCGTTTTTAATTTTCTCCTTTTTTTTCAGGGTTTCTCGCCATATTCTGGGTCCTTCAGTGTGAATTTTTAATTTTCATGTTTTTCAGGGTTTCTTGGCATATTCTGTGTCCTGCAGTGTGATTTTCTCATTATCCACATTTTTCAAGTTTTTTCGTAATTCTGGGTCCTAGAGTGTAATTTTCACATTTTCCACCTTTTTCAGGTTTTGTCGCCATTTTTGGGGTCCTTCAGTGTGAGTTTTTAATTTTTGACTTTTTCAGGTTTTCTTGCCATATTCTGGGTCCTTCACTGTGAATTTTTAAATTTCCACGTTTTTCAGTATTTCTCCCAAAATTCTGGGTAATACAGTGTGAATTTTTAATTTTCCACATTTTTCATGGTTTCTGGCCTTATTCTGGTTCCGACAGTGTGAATTTTTAATTTTCACGTTTTTCATTGTTTCTCGGCATATTCTGGGTCCTACAGTGTGATTTTCTTATTTTCGACGTTTTTCATGGTTTTTTTTTTTTTTTTTTTTTTTTTGCAATTCTGGGTACTCCAGTGTGTTTATACTCATTTTCCACCTTTTTCAGGTTTTGTCGCCAAATTCGTGGTCCTTCAGTGTGAGTTTTTAATTTTCTACTTTTTTCAGGGTTTCTCTCCATAATCTGGGTCCTACAGAGTGTATTTTTAATTTTCCTAGTTTTTCAGGGTTCTTCGCCATATTCTGGGTCCTACAGTGTGATTTTCTCATTTAAGACGTTTTTCAAGTTTTTTTTTCGAAATTCTGGGTCCTACAGTTTAATTATTCTCATTTTCCAACTTTTGCAGGTTTTCTGGGCATATTCTGGGTCCTACAGTGTGAATTTTTAATTTTCACGTTTTTCAGGGTTTCTGCACTTATTCTGAGTCCTGCAGTGTGATTTTCTCATTTTCCTCGTTTTTCAAGTTTTTTCGTTATTCTGGGTCCTACAATGTGATTTTCTCATTTTCCAACTTTTTCAGGTTTTCTCGCCATATTAGGGGTCCTTCAGTGTGAGATTTTAATTTTTACATTTTCAGGGTTTCTTGCCATATTCTGGGTCCTGCAGTGCGAATTTTTAATTTTAAACGTTTTTAAGTTTTTTTGTCATATTCTGGGTTCTACAGTGTGATTTTATCATTTTCCAACTTTTTCAGATTTTCTTGGCATATTTTGGGTCCAACAGTGTGAATTTTTAATTTTCACATTTTTCAGGGTTTCTAGGCATATTCTGAGTCCTGCAGTGTGATTTTTTCATTTCCACGTTTTTTAAGTTTTTTCATATTTCTGGGAACTCCAGTGTGATTTTCTCATTTTCCAAATTTTTCATGGTTTTTAGCATTTCTGGGTGCTACAGTGTGATTATTCTCATTTTCCACATTTTTCAGGTTTTCTGGCCATTTTCATGGACCTCTCTCTGACTTTTTAATTTTCTACTTTTTTCAGAGTTTCTCGACATATTCTGCGTACATCAGTGTGAGTTTTTAATTTTCCTCCTTTTTCAGGTTTTCTCACCATATTCCGGGTCCTTCTGTGTGAATTTTTAATTTTCCACGTTTTTCAGGTTTTTTCTTCATATTCTGGGTCTTCCAGTGTGATATTCTCACTTCCACGTTATTCAAGTTTTCTTGCCATATTGCATGTCCTTCAGTGTGAATTTTTAATTTTCCTCGTTTTTCAGTATTTCTTGCCATATTCTGGGTAATACAGTGTGAATTTTTAAGTTTCCACTTTTTTCATGGTTTCTGTCCATATTCTGTACCCAATAGTGTGATTTTTTAATTTTCAGGTTTTTCACGGTTTCTCGGCATATTCTGGGTGCTGGAGTGTGATTTTCACTTTTCCACGTTTTTCAAGTTTTTTCCTAATTCGGGGTCCTCCAGTGTGATTTTTTCACTTTCCACCTTTTTCAGGTTGTCTCGCCATATTCCGGGTCCTTTACTGTGAATTTATAATTTTCCAAGTTTTTCAGGTTTTTTCGTCATATTCAGGGTCCTACAGTGTGATTTTCTCATTTCCACGTTTTTCAGGTTTTCTTGCCATTTTCCAGGTCCTTCAGTGTGAATTTTTTAATTTTTCCACGAATTTCAGTATTTCTCACCATATTCTGGGTCCTACAGTGTGATTTTCTCATTTCCATGTTTTTCAGGTTTTCTTGCCATATTTCAGGTCCTTCAGTTTGAATTTTTAAGTTTCCACGTTTTTCTGTATTTCTCGCCATATTCTGGGTAATACAGTGTGAATTTTTAATTTTCCTCTGTTTTCATGTTTTCTCCTATATTCTCTGTCTGACAGTGTGAATTTTTAATTTTCACGTTTTTCAGGGTTTCTCGGCATATTCTTGGTCCTGCAGTGTGATTTTCTCATTTTCCACGTTTTTCAAGTTTTTTCGTAATTTTGGGTCGTACAGTGTGATTTTCTCATTTTCTAACTTTTTCAGTTTTTCTCGCTGTATTCGGGGAACTTTAGTGTGTATTTTTAATTTTCTACTTTTGTCAGGTTTTCTTGCCATATTTTGGGTCCTTCAGTGTGAGTTTTAATTTTCCTTGTTTTTCAGGTTTTCTCACCATATTCTGGGTCCTTCAGTGTCTGTTTTTAATTTTCCTTGTTTTTCAGGTTTTCTTGCCATATTCTGGGTCCTTCAGTGTCTGTTTTTAATTTTCCACATTTTTCAGGTTTTTTCATCATATTCAGGGTTCTACAGTGTGATTTTGTCATTTCCACGTTTTTCAGGTTTTCTTGCCATATTGCAGGTCCTTCAGTGTGAATTTTTAATTTTCCACGTTTTTCAGTATTTTGCGCCATATTCTGGGTAATACAGTGTGAATTTTTAATTTTCCACTTTTTTCATGGTTTCTTCCCATATTCTGGGTCCGACAGTGTGACTTTTTAATTTTCACGTTTTTCTGTGTATCTTCGCATATTCTGGGTCCTACCATGTGATTTTCTCATTTTCGACGTTTTTCATGTTTTTTGCAATTCTGGGTCCTCCAGTGTGATTATACTCATTTTCCACTTTATTAGGTTTTCTCACAATATTCTGGGTCCATCAGTGTGAGTTTTTAATTTTCTACTTTTTTCAGGGTTTCTTGCCATAATCTGGGTCCTATAGAGTGTATTTTTAATTTTCCATGTTTTTCAGCTTTTCTCACCATATTCTGGGTCCTACAGTGTGATTTTCTCATTTTTGACGTTTTTCATGTTTTTTGCAATTCTGGGTCCTCCAGTGTGATTATTCTCATTTTCCACCTTTATCAGGTTTTCTCGCAATATTCTGGGTCCTTCAGTGTGAGTTTTTAATTTTCTACTTTTTTCAGGGTTTCTCGCCATAATCTGGGTCCTATAGAGTGTATTTTTAATTTTCCATGTTTTTCAGCTTTTCTCACCATATTCTGGGTCCTACAGTGTGATTTTCTCATTTACGACGTTTTTCAAGTTTTTTCGCAATTCTGGGTCCTAAAGTGTGATTATTCTCATTTTTCATTTTTTTCAGGTTTTCTCGCCATATTCTGGGGTCTACAGTGTTATTAATTCAGTTCCATGTTTTTTAGATTTTCTTGCCATATTCAAGGTCCTTCAGTGTGAATTTTTAATTTTCCTCGTTTTTCAGTATTTCTCGCCATATTGTGGGTAATACAGTGTGAATTTTTAATTTTCCCCTTTTTTCATGGTTTCTCACCATATTCTGGGTCCGACAGTGTGAATTTATAATTTTCACGTTTTTCAGGGTTTCTCGTCATGTTTTGTGTCCTGCAGTGTGATTTCCTCATTTCCACGTTTTTGAAGTTTTTTCGTAATTCTGTGTCCAACAGTGTGATTTTCTCATTTTCAACCTTTTTCAGGTTTTCGCGCCATATTCGGGGTCCTTTGTGTGATTTTTTTAATTTCTACTTATTTCAGGGTTTCTCGCCATGTTCTGTGTAGTACAGTGTGAAATTTAAATTCTCCACATTTTTCATTGTTCCTGGCCATATTATGGGTCCTATAATGTGAATTTTTAATTTTAGACGTTTTTAAGTGTTTTTTTCATCATATTCTGGGTCCTACAGTGTGATTTTCTCATGTTCCAATTTTTTCAGATTTTCTTGTCATATTCTGGGTCCTACAGTGTGAATTTTTAATTTTCCATGTTTTTCAATGTTTCTTGCCATATTCTTGTCCTACAGTGTGAATTTTTGATTTTCCATAATTTTCAGTGTTTCTCTCCATATCCTGGGTCCTACAGTGTTAATACTTAATTTTCCATGTTTTTCAGGTTTTCTCGCCATATTCTGTGTCCTTCAGTGTGAATTTTTAATTTTCATGTTTTTCAGGGTTTCTGGGCATATTCTGGGTCCTGCAGTGTGATTTTCTCATTTTCCACATTTTTCAAGTTTTTTTAGCAATTCTGTGTCCTACAGTGTGATTTTCTAATTTTCCACCTTTTTCAGGTTTTCTCGTCATATTCGGGGTGCTTCAGTGTGAATTTTTAATTTTCCACGTTTTTCAGTATTTCTCGCCATATTCTGGGTAATACAGTGTGAATTTTTTATTGTCCACTTTTTAATGGTTTCTCGAGATAATCTGGGTCCGACAGTATGAATTTTAATTTTCAAGTTTTTCAGGGTTTCTCGGCATATTCTGGGTCCTGCAGTGTAATATTCTCAATTTCGATGTTTTTCAAGTTTTTTCGCAATTCTGTTTCCTTCATTGTGAGTTTTTAATTTTCCTCCTTTTTTAGGTTTTCTCGCCAAATTCCGGGTCCTTCAGTGTGACTTTTTATTTTTCCTCTTTTTTCAGGGTTTCTTGGCATATTCTGGGTCATACAGTGTGATTTCCTCATTTTCCACGTTTTTCATGTTTTTTGGTAATTCTGCGTCCTACTGTATGATTTTCTGATTTCCAAGTTTTTCAGGTTTTCTTGCCATATTCCAGGTCCTTCAGTGTGAATTTTTAATTTTCCACGTTTTTCAGGTTTTTTCCTCATATTCTGGGTCACACAGTGTGAGTTTTTAATTTTCTACTTTTTAAAGGGTTTCTCCCCATATTCGGGGTACTACAGTGTAATTTTCTCATTTTCGACGTTTTTTCTAGTTTTTTCGCAATTCTGTTTCCTTCAGTGTGAATTTTTAATTTTCCACGTTTTTCAGGTTTTTTCGTCATATTCTGGGTCTTACAGTGTGATTTTCTCATTTCCATGTTTTTCAGGTTTTCTTGCCACATTCCAGGTCCCTCAGTGTGAATTTTTAATTTTCCACGTTTTTCAGGTTTTTTCGTCATATTCTGGGTCTTACAGTGTGAGTTTTTATTTTTCTACTTTTTAAAGGGTTTCTCCCCATATTCGGGGTACTACAGTGTAATTTTCTCATTTTCGACGTTTTTCAAGTTTTTTCACAATTCTGTTTCCTTCAGTGTGAGTTTTTAATTTTCCTCGTTTTTCAGGTTTTCTCGCCAAATTCAGGGTTCTTCAGTGTGAATTTTTAATTTTCTACGTTTTTCAGGTTTTTTTCGTCATATTCTGGGTCTTACAGTGTGATTTTCTCATTTCCATGTTTTTCAGGTTTTCTTGCCATATTCCAGGTCCCTCAGTGTGAATTTTTAATTTTCCACGTTTTGCAGGTTTTTTCGTCATATTCTGGGTAATACAGTGTGAATTTTTAATTGTCCAATTTTTAATGGTTTCTCAAGATAATCTGGGTCCGACAGTATGTTTTTCAAGTTTTATTGCAATTCTGTGTCCTAGAGTGTGATTTTCTCATTTTCCAACTTTTTCAGGTTTTCTTGCCGTATTCTGGGTCCTACAGTGTGAATATTTAATTTTCCATGTTTTTCAGGTTTTTTTCAGGGTTTCTCCCCATATTCTGGCTCCTACAGCGTGTATTTTTAATATTCC
>NW_028227494.1:63542-90322 GCF_978045245.1 Mus caroli | reverse complement strand
TACACAATGTAGGACCCCGAATATGGTGAGAAAACCTGAAAAAGGTGGGAAATGAGAACAATCACACTGCAGGACCCAGAAGTGCAAAAAAACTTGAAAAATTTCGAAAATGAGAAAATCACACTGTAGGAGCCAGAATATGTCGAGAAAAGCTGAAAACGTGGAAAATTAAAAATACACGCTGTAGGACCCAGATTATGGCGAGAAACCATGAAAAAGAGTGGAAAATTTAAAACTCACACTGTATTACCCAGAGTATGGCGAGAAATACTGAAAAACGTGGAAAATTAAAAATTCACACTGAAGGACCTGGAATATGGCAAGAAAACCTGAAAAACGTCGAAATGAGAAAATCACACTGTAGGACACAGGATATGACGAAGAAAACCTGAAAAACGTGGAATAATAAAAATTCACACTGAAGGACCCGGAATATGGCGTGAAAACCTGAAAAAAGAGGAAAATTAAAAACTCACACTGAAGGACCCCAAATACGGCGAGAAAACCTGACAAAGTTGGAAAATGAGAAAATCACACTGTAGGACCCAGAATTACGAAAAAACTAGAAAAACTTGGAATATGAGAAAATAACACTGAAGGACCCAGAATATGCAGAGAAACCCTGAAAACCCTGAAAATTAAAAATTCACACTTTCAGACACAGAATATGGCGAGAAACCATGAAAAATTGGAAAATTATAAATGCACACTGAAGGATCCGGAATATGGCGAGAAACCCTGAAAAAAGTTGAAAATTAAAAACTCACACTGAATGACCCCAAATATGGCGAGAAAACCTGAAAAAGGTTGAAAATGAGAATAATCAAACTGTAGGACCCAGAATTGCGATAAAACTTGAAAAATGACGAAAAAAATCAAATTGTATGACCCAGAATATGTCGAGAAACCCTGAAAACGTGGAAAATTAAAAATACACGCTATAGGACCCAGATTATGGTGAGAAACCCTGAAAAAAGTAGAAAATTAAAAACTCACACTGAAGGACCCCAAATATGGCAAGAAAACCTGAAAAAAGTGAAAAATCAGAAAATCACACTGTAGGACCCAGAATTACGAAAAATTTCAAAAACGTGGAAAATGAGAAAATCACACTGCAGGACCCAGAATATGCCTAGAAACCCTGAAAAACGTGAAAATTAAATATTCACACTGTCGGAACCAGATTATGGGGAGAAACCATGAAAAAACTGGAAAATTAAAAATTTACAATGTATTACCCAGAATATGGCGAGAAAACCTGAAAAACGAGGAAAATTAAAAATTCACACTGAAGGACCCAGAATATGGCGAGAAAACCTGAAAAACGAGGAAAATTAAAAACTCACACTGAAGGACTCAGAATATGGCAAGAAAACCTGAAAGAAGTAGAAAATTAAGAACTCACACGGAAGGTCCCCGAATATGGCGACAAAACCTGAAAAAAGTGGAAATTGAGAAAATCACACTGTAGGACCCAGAACTATGAAAAAACTTGAAAAACTTGGAAAATGAGAAAATAACACTGAAGGACCCAGAATATGCCGAGAAACCCTGAAAAACCTGAAAATTAAAATTCAAACTTTCGGACACAGAATATGGCGAGAAACCATGAAAATTTGGAAAATTATAAATTCACACTATATTACCCAGAATATGGGGAGAAATACTGAAAAACGTGGAAAATTAAAAACTCTCACTGAAGAACCCAGAATATGCCTAGAAAACCTGAAAAAGTTGGAAAAAGTGAAAATCACACTGTAGGACCCAGAATATGGCAAGAAACCCTGAACAAATTAGAAAATTAAAAACTCACATTGAAGGACCCCGAATACGGCGAAAAACATGAAAAAGGTGGAAAATGATAAAACACAGTGTAGGACCCAGAATTACGAAAAAAAATTGAAAAACGTCAAAAATGAGAAAATGACACTGCAAGACCCAGAATATGCCAAGAAACCCTGAATAACGTGAACATTAAAAATTTACACTGTCGGACCCACAATATGGCAAGAAACCATGAAAAAAGTGGAAAATAAAAAATTCACACTGTATTACCCAGAATAGGGCGAGAAATACTGAAAAATGTGGAAAAGAAACATTAACCCTGAAGGACCTGGAATATGGCAAGAAAACCTGAAAAACGTGGTATGAGAAAATCACAGTGTAGGACCTAGAAGATGTCGAAAAAACCTGAAAAATGAGGAAAATTAAAAATTCAAATTGAAGGACCTGGAATATGGCGAGAAAACCTGAAAAACGAGGAAAATTAAAAATTCACACTGAAGGACCCAGAATATGGCGAGAAAACCTGTAAAAAGTAGAAAATTAAAAATTCACACTGAATGACCCCGAATATGGCCAGAAAACCTGAAAAAGGTGGAAAATGAGTATAATCACACTGTAGGACCCAGAATTGTGAAAAAACTTGAAAAATGTCGAAAATGAAAAAAATCACTGTGTATGACCCAGAATATGGCGAGAAAACCCTGAAAAAAGTAGAAAATTAAAAACTCACACTGAAGGACCCCAAATATGGCCAGAAAACCCGAAAAAGGTGGAAAATTAGAAAATCACACTGTAGGACCCAGAATTGCGAAAAAAATTGAAAAACGTCGAAATTGAGAAAATCACACAGCAGAACCCAGAATATGCCAAGAAACCCTGAAAAACTTGAAAATTAAAAATTCATACTGTCGGACCCAGATTATCTTGAGAAACCATTAAAAATTGGACAATTAAAAATTCACACTGTATTACCCAGAATATGACGAAAAAACCTGAAAAACGTGGAATATTAAAAATTCACACTGAGGGACCTGGAATATGGCAAGAAAATCTGAAAAACATGGAAATGAGAAAATCACACTGTAAGACCCAGAATATGACGAAAAAACCTGAAAAACGTAGAAAATTAAAAATTCACACTGAAGAACCCTGAATTTGGCGAGAAAACCTGAAAAACGAGGAAAATTAAAAACTCACACTGAAGGAAACAGAATTGTGAAAAAACTTGAAAAACGTCGAAAATGAGAAAATTACACTGTAGTACCCCGAATATGGGGAGAAACCCTTTAAAAAGTAGAAAAATAAAAACTCACACTGTAAGACCCAGAATATGACGAAAAAACCTGAAAAACGTGGAAAATTAAAAATTCACACTGAGGGACCTGGAATGTGGCAAGAAAACCTGAAAAACATGGAAATGAGAAAATCACACTGTAAGACCCAGAATATGACGAAAAAACCTGAAAAACGTGGAAAATTAAAAATTCACACTGAAGGAAACAGAATTGCGAAAAAACTAGAAAAAACGTCGAAAATGAGAAAATTACACTGTAGTACCCCGAATATGGGGAGAAACCCTTTAAAAAGTAGAAAATTAAAAACTCACACTGTGTGACCCAGAATATGACGAAAAAACCTGAAAAACGTGGAAAATTAAAAATTCACACTGAAGGACCTGGAATATGGCAAGAAAACCTGAAAAACTTGGAAATGAGAAAATCATACAGTAGGACGCAGAATTACCAAAAAACATGAAAAACGTGGAAAATGAGGAAATCACACTGTATGACCCAGAATATGCCAAGAAACCCTGAAAAAAGAGGAAAAATAAAAGTCACACTGAAGGACCCGGAATTTGGCGAGAAAACCTAAAAAAGGAGGAAAATTAAAAACTCACACTGAAGGAAACAGAATTGCGAAAAAACTTGAAAAACGTCGAAAATGAGAAAATTACACTGTAGGACCCCGAATATGGGGAGAAACCCTTTAAAAAGTAGAAATATAAAAACTCACTCTGTATTACCCAGAATATGGCGAGAAATATGGAAAAACGAGGAAAATTAAAAATTCACACTGAAGGACCTGCAATATGGCAAGAAAACCTGAAAAATGTGGAAATGAGAAAATCACACTGTAGGACCCAGATTATGACCAAAAAAAACCTGAAAAACATGGAAAATTAAAAATACACGCTGTAGGACCCAGAATATGGCGAGAAACCCTGAAAAAAGTAGAAAATTAAAAATTCACACTGAAGGACCTGGAATATGGCAAGAAAACCTGAAAAACGTGGAAATGAGTAAATCACACAGTAGGACTCAGAATTACCAAAAAACTTGAAAAACGTGGAAAATGAGAAAATCATACTGTATGACCCAGAATATGCCAAGAAACCATGAAAAAGGAGGAAAAATAAAAATTCACACTGAATGACCCGGAATTTGGCGAGAAAACCTGAAAAAATGGAAAATTAAAAACTCACAGTGAAGGAACCAAAATATGGCGAGAAAACCTGAAAGAAGGAGAAAATAAAAAATCTCACATTGAAAGACACCGTATATGGCAAGAAAACGTGAAAAAGGTGGAAAATGAGAAAATCACACTGTAGGACACAGAAATGCCAAAAAAAACTTAAAAAAATGGAAAATGAGAATAATCACACTGTAGGACCCAGAATTGCGAAAAAACTTGAAAAACATCGAAATTGAGAATATTACTCTGCAGGACCCAGAATATGCCGAGAAACCCTGAAAAACTTGAAAATTAAAATTCATACTGTCGGACCCAGATTATCTCGAGAAACCATTAAAAAGTGGACAATAAAAAATTCACACTGTATTACCCAGAATATGGCGAGAAATACTGAAAAACGTGGAAAATTAAAAATTCACACTTGAAGCACCCCGAATATGACGAGAAAACCTGAAAAAGGTGGAAAATTAGAAAATCACACTGTAGGACACAGAATTGCTAAAAAAACTTGAAAAATGTGGAAAATGAGAAAATCACACTGCAGGACCCAGAATATGCCCAGAAACCCTGAAAAACATGAAAATTAAAAATTCACACTGAAGGACCCAGAATATGGCGAGGAAAACCTGAAAAACATGGAAAATTAAGTATTAACACTGTAGGACCCAGGATATGGAGAGAAACACTGAAAATTATGGAAAATCAAAAATTCACACTGTAGGACAAGAATATGGCAAGAAACATTGAAAAACATGGAAAATTAAAAATTCACACTGTAGGACCCAGAATATGACAAGAAAATCTGAAAAAATTGGAACATGAGAAAATCACACTGTAGGACCCAGAATATGATGAAAAAAACACTTAAAAACGTCTAAAATTAAAAATTCACATTGTAGGACCCATAATATGGCCAGGAACAATGAAAAATGTGGAGAATTTAAATTTCACACTGTACTACACAGAAGATGGCGAGAAACCCTGAAATAAGTAGAAATTAAAAAAATCACACAAAGGACCCCGAATATGGCGCGAAAACCTGAAAAAGGTTGAAAATGAGAAAATCACACTGTTGGACACAGAATTACGAAAAAACTTCAAAAACGTGGAAATGAGGAAATCACACTGCAGGACACAAAACATGACGAGAAACCCTGAAATACGTGAAAATTATAAATTCACACTGTCGGACCCAGAATATGGTGAGAAACCATGAAAAAAGTGGAAAATTAAAAATTCACACTGTATTACCCACAATATGGCGAGAAATACTGAAAAACGAGGAAAATTAAAAATTCACACTGAAGGACCTTGAATATGGCAAGAAAATCTAAAAAACATGGAACTGAATTAATAACACTGTAGACCCCAGAAGATGGCGAGAAAACCTGAAAAAAATGAAAAATGAGAATAATCACACTTTAGGACCCAGAATTGCGAAAAAACTTGAAAAACGTCGTAAATGAGAAAATCACACTGTAGGACCCAGAATATGGTGAGAAAAGCTGAAAAACGTGGAAAATTAAAAATACACTCTATAGGACCCAGATTATGGCGAGAAACCCTGAAAAAAGTAGAAAATTAAAAACTCACACTGAAGGACCCAGAATATTGCAAGAAAACCTGAAAAAGGTGGAAAATGAGAATAATCACACTGGAGGACCCAGAATTGCAAAAAACATGAAAAACGTCAAAAATGAGAAAATCACACTGTAGGACCCAGAATATGGTGAGAAAAGCTGAAAAACATGGAAAATTAAAAATACACTCTATAGGACCCACATTATGGCGAGAAACTCTGAAAAAAGTAGAAAATTAAAAACTCACAGTGATGGACCCAGAATATTGTGAGAAAACCTAAAAAAGGTGGAAAATGAGTATAATCACACTGGAGGACCCAGAATTGCAAAAAACATGAAAAACGTCGAAAATGAGAAAATCACATGGTAGGACCCAGAATATGCGAAGATACACAGAAAAACGTGAAAATTAAAAAGTCACACTGTCGGACCCAGAATATGGGAAGAAACCATGAAAAAAGTGGAAAATTAAAAATTCACACTGTATTACCCAGAATATGGCGCGAAATACTGAAAAACGTGGAAAATTAAAAATTCACACTGAAGGACCTGCAATATGGCAAGAAAACCTGAAAAACGTGGAAATGACAAAATCACACTGTAGAACCCTGAATATGATGAAAAAACCTGAAAAATGTGGAAAATTAAAAACAGACACTGAAGGACCCAGAATATGGCAAGAAAACCTGAAAAACAAGGAAAATTAAAAACAGACACTGAAGGACCCAGAATATGGTGAGAAAACCTGAAAAACAAGGAAAATTAAAACTCACACTGAAGGACCCAAAATATGGCAAGAAAACCTGACAAAAGTAGAAAATTAAAAATACACACTAAAGTGCCCCGAATACAGCGAGAAAAACTGAAAAAGTTAGAAAATGAGAAAATCACACTGTACGACCCAAAATTACGAAAAAACTTGAAAAACGTGGAAAATGAGAAAATCACACTGCAGGACCAAGAATATGCCGAGAAACCCTGAAAAACGAGAAAATTAAAAATTCACACTGTCAGACAGAGAATATAGGAGAAAACATGAAAACAGAGGAAAATTAAAAATTCACACTGTATTACCCAGAATATGGCTAGAAATACAGAAAAACGTGGAAACTTAAAAATTCAAACTGAAGGACCTGAAATATGGCAAGAAAACCTGAAAAACATGGAAATGAGAAAATCACACTGTAGGACCCAGAATATGGTGAGAAATACTGAAATTCGTGGAAAAATTAAAAATTCACACTGAAGGACCTGGAAAATGGCAAGAAACCCTGAAAAACGTGGAAATGAGAAAATCACACTGTAGGACCCTGAATATGACGAAAAAACCTGAAAAACTTGGAAAATTATAAATTCACAGTAAAGGACCCGGAATATGGCGAGAAAACCTGAAAAAGGTGGAAAGTGAAAAAATCACACTGGAGGACCCCGAATTAGGGAAAAATTTGAAAAACGTGGAAAAGTGAAAATCACACTCCAGCACCCAGAATATGCCGAGAAACCGTGAAAAACCTGAAAATTAAAAAAATCACACTATTGGGTACAGAATATGGACAGAAACCATGAAAAAAGTGGAAACTTAAAAATTCACACTGTATTACCCAGAATATGGCGAGAAATACTGAAAAACGTGGAAAATTAAAAATTCACACTGTCGGAACCAGAATATGTCGAGAAAACATGAAAAAAGTGGAAAATTAAAAATTCACACTGTATTACCCAGAATATGGCGAGAAATACTGAAAAACGAGGAAAATTAAAAATTCACACAGAAGGACCCGGAATATGGTGAGAAAACCTGAAAAAGGAGGAAAATTAAAAACTCACACTGATGTACTCAGAATATGTCGAGAAACTCTGAAAAAAGTAGAAAATTAAAAAGTCAGAGAGAGGTCCATGAAAATGGCCAGAAAACCTGAAAAATGTGGAAAATGAGAATAATCACACTGTAGCACCCAGAAATGCTAAAAACCATGAAAAATTTGGAAAATGAGAAAATCACACTGGAGTTCCCAGAAATACGAAAAAACTTAAAAAACGTGGAAATGAAAAAATCACACTGCAGGACTCAGAATATGCCTAGAAACCCTGAAAAATGTGAAAATTAAAAATTCACACTGTTGGACCCAAAATATGCCAAGAAAATCTGAAAAAGTTGGAAAATGATAAAATCACACTGTAGAACCCAGAATATGACAAAAAAACTTAAAAACGTTTAAAATTAAAAATTCGCACTGCAGGACCCAGAATATGGCAAGAAACCCTGAAAATGTAAAAATTAAAATCTCACACTGAAGGACCCCTAATATGGCGAGAAAACCTGAAAAAGTTGGAAAATGAGAAAATCACATTGTAGGACCCAGAATAACGAAAAAACTTGAAAAACGAGGAAAATGAGAAAATCACACTGCAGGACTCAGAATAAGTGCAGAAACCCTGAAAAACGTGAAAATTAAAAATTCACACTGTAGGACCCAGAATATGCCCAGAAAACCTGCAAAAGTTGGAAAATGAGAATAATTAAACTGTAGGACCCAGAATTTCGAAAAAAAAACTTGAAAAACGTCTTAAATGAGAAAATCACACTGTAGGACCCAGAATATGGCGAAGAACCCTGAAAAACTAGGAAAATTAAAAATACAATCTGTAGGACCCAGATTATGGCGAGAAACCCTGAAAAAAGTAGAAAATTAAAAACTCACACTGAAGGACCACGAATTTGGCGACAAAACCTGAAAAAGGTGGAAATGAGTATAAACACACTGGAGTACCCAGAATTGCAAAAAAAAAAAAAAAAAAACATGAAAAACGTCGAAAATAAGAAAATCACACTGTAGGACCCAGAATATGCCGAGAAACAATGAAAAACGTGAAAATTAAAAATTCACACTGTCGGAACCAGAATAAGGCCAGAAACCATGAAAAATGCGGAAAATTAAAAATTCACACTGTATTATCCAGAATTTTGGGAGAAATACTGAAAAACGTGGAAATTTAAAAATTCACAGTGAAGGACCCAGAATATGGCAAGAAAACCTGAAAAAGTCAAAAATTAAAAACTCACACTGAAGGACCCCAAAAATGGCGACAAAACCTGAAAAAAGTGGAAAATGTGAAAATTACACTCTAGGACCCAGAATTACGAAAAAACTTGAAAAACGTGGATAATGAGAAAATCACACTGCAGGACAGAGAATATGCCAAGAAACCCTGAAAAACATGAAAATTAAAAATTCACACTGAAGGACCCAGAATATGGCGAGAAACCCTGAAAAAAAAGGAGAAAATTAAAAACGCACAGTGAAGGACCCCAAAGGTGGCGAGAAAACCTGAAAAAGGTGGAAAATGAGAAAATCACACTGTAGGAACCAGAATTACGAAAACACTTGAAAAACGTGGAAAATGAGAAAATCACACTGCAGGACCGAGAATATGCCGAGAAATCCTGAAAAAGGTTAAAATTAAAAATTCACACTGTCGGACCCAGAATATGTCCACAAACCATGAAAAAAGTGGAAAATTAAAAATTCACACTGTATTACCCAGAATATGGCGAGAAATACTGAAAAATAAAGAAAATTAAAAATTCACACTGAAGAACCAGCAATATGGCAAGAAAACCTGAAAAACGTGGAAAAAAGAAAATCACACTCTAGGACAAAGAATATGACGAAAAAACCTGAAAAACCTGGAATTAAAAATTCCCACTGAAGGACCCGGAATATGGCGAGGAAACCTGGAAAAGGGGGAAAATTAAAAACTCACACTGAAGAACCCAGAATACGCCGAGAAACCCTGAAAAACGTGAAAATTAAAAATTTACACTGTTGGACCCAGAATATGCCGAGAAAACCTGAAAAAGTTGGAAAATGATAAAATCACACTGTAGGACCCAGAATATGACGAAAAAACTTAAAAACGTTTAAAATTAAAAATTCACACTGTAGGACCCAGAATAGGCGAGAAACCCTGAAAAGGTAAAAATTAAAATCTCACACTGAAGGACCCCTAATATGGCGAGAAAACCTGAAAAAGGTGGAAAATGAATAAATCACACTGTAGGACCCAGAATTACGAAATAACTTGAAAAAACGAGGAAAATGAGAAAATCACACTGCAGGACCTATAATATGCCGAGAAACCATGAAGAACGTGAAAATTAAAAATTTACACTCTCGGACCCAGAATATAGCGAGAAACCATGAAAAAAGTGGAAAATTAAAAATTCACAAGTATTTCCCACAAATTGGGGAGAAACACTGAAAAACGTGGATAATTAAAAATTCAAACTGAAGGACCTGGAATATGGCAAAAAAACCTGAAAATCGTGGAAATGAGAAAATCACACTGAAGAATCCAGAATATGATGAAAAAAACTGAAAAACGTGGAAAATTAAAAATTCACACGGAAGGACATTGAATATGGTGAGAAAACCTGAAGAACGAGGAAAATTAAAAACTCACTCTGAAGGACCCAGAATATGGCGAGAAAACCTGAAAAACATGGAAAATTAAATATTAACACTGTAGTACCCAGGATATGGCGAGAAACACTGAAAAATATGTAAAATTAAAATTTATACTATAGGACCAGAATATGGCAAGAAACCTTGAAAAACATGGAAAATTAAAAATTCACACTGTAGGATTCAGAATATGCCGAGAAAACCTGAAAAAGTTGGAAACTGAGAATAATCACACTGTAGTACCCAAAATTGCTAAAAAAAAAAAAACTTGAAAAAGGTGGAAAATGAGAAAAATCATACTGTAGTTCCCAGAATTATGAAAAAATTTCAAAAACCCAGAATATGCTGAGAAATCCTGAAAAACATGAAAATTAAAAATTCACACTCTCGGACCTAGAATATGCCGAGAAAACCTGAAAAAGTTGGAAAATGAGAAAATCACCCTGTAGAACCCATAATATGACGAAAAAACTTAAAACCGTTTAAAATTAAAAATTCACACTGTAGGACCCAGAATATGGCAAGAAACATTGAAAAACGTGGAAATTTTAAAATTCACCCTGTAGGAAGCAGAATATGGCGAGAAAAGCTGGAAAAGGTGGAAAATGAGAAAATCACACTGTAGGACCCAAAATTGCGAAAAAACTTGAAAAACGTCGAAAATGAGAAAATCACACTGCAGGTCCCAGGATATTCCTAGAAACCCTGAAAAACGTAAAAAATTAAACATACACGCTGTAGTACCCATAATATGGCAACAAACCCTAAAAAAGTAGAAAATTAAAAACTCACAGTGAAGGACCCCGAATATGGCGAGAAACCATGAAAAAAGTGGAAAATTAAAAATTCACACTGTATTACCCAGAATATGGCGAGAAATACTGAAAAACGTGGAAAATTAAAAATTCACACTGAAGGACCTGGAATATGGCAAGAAAACTTGAAAAACGTGGAAATGAGAAAATCACACTGTAAGACCCAGAATATGACGAAAAAAACTGAAAAACGTGGAAAATTAAAAATTCACACTGAAAGACCCTGAATATGGCAAGAAAACCTGAAAAACGAGGAAAATTAAAAACTCACACTGAAGGACACAGAATAGGTGAGAAAACCTGAAAAAAGTAAAAAAGGAGGTGACGATTGGTTCCTTCCTATACTGGTTCTTTTGTGCCTCTTCTTTCCACTATTAGGAAGGTTTGCAATTACTGTTAGCTACTTTTAGAATAGGCAAAAGTAGGTGTAAGAAGCTGAAAGAAGAGGTCTTAATAAGGGAAGAACTAAATACATTTAGCTCTTTTGTCCACTGCCCCCACAACCCCGGCCCCCTGGCTGGTTCCCAGGCTGACTTTGAAATCTCCTTAACCTAGCCTCCGAAGTACTGCCCAAACAGGAGTGAGTGATATCCATGTCACTTCATGTTTTTAGTAACAACGTCACAAAGGCAAATTTAGTCTATTCTGGTCTACATGGCAAATTGGTTTGTGATTTAGGGAGCGCTCTGAAAGAAAGAAAAAAAAAACAGATACTTTCAGTCCAAGAACACTGATTGTTGGGAGAACCTTCCTGGAATAAGCACACAGAAACAACTGAGAGTGGAAGAGAGATGTCAAAGATGGACCGAAGCCAAGACAGATCCTGCAAGTCTTTGTCATTTCATTTTATACTTTAAAACCATAAGGTAGGGTGGACAAGCTAGTGTTTAAGTGCTGGCATCAGTCAGCAGGCTGGGAAGGGCAATGGGCCACTGCCTCACCTGGCTCTTTAGGCCTCTCTGGTTCAGGTAGCAAGTGAAGCTGGGCTCTGCAAACAGAGTGCAAGCAACACTTTAGTAAACAACTAAGGAAATCAATAAATTGACACCAAATAATTGTTTTGGTAAAGCTAGTTTTACTTCACTATATTCTGGGAAATGGTCTGGTCACTCACTGTGTCTTCGATAACGTATGTCTTGTTAGTGACTCTCCTTTCTTTCCTTTGTCCTTACATCTTTTTCTATTTCCTTCCATTGTCTCCTCCTTACTCCCATCCTCCTTCCTTCTGTTGCACTGAAGAGTGCAGAGTGGCTATTGGCATGGTTTGTGAAGAATTACCCCTAAGAGTACTGCCCCAGGTGTTTGTGTTCTGGCTAGAGTATCAGCTGGCTTTAAACCACAGAGTCATCAACCTGGAGGAGGAAGGGAAAGGAGGTCAAAGGCAGCAATAGAGTCTAAGCTGGAGCCAACAGACTCTGTTCTATTTTCTTAATCAATTGTCTTCTAGACAGCATCTTGGCACACAGCTCAAGATGGACTTGATTTCTCTGCCCCTTGCTCTTTCTTTCCCTCTCCACTTCTCCTCCCATTTTCCCAGGCAGGCTTCACATCCAATACACAACCAAGGATGATCTCAATCCCTCCACCCTTTAAAATGTATTAATCATTTAACTTGTTTATATTTCAAGTATTATCCCCCTCCTGCTCTCCCCTCCCTGAGGCCCAAATTTTCCCCCTCCCCACCAAGCCACTCCCACCTAATCCCTCTAGTATCCCCCTTCTCTGGGGTATCAAGCCTCAACAGGACCAAGTGCCACCCCTCCCACTGATGCCAGACAAGGTAGTTCTCTGCTACATAAGTATTTCTAGTCATAAACCCGCCCATGTATACTCCTTTAGTTGGTAGATTCCTCCCTGGGAGCTCTGAGGGGTCTGGTTAATTGATACTGTTGTTCGTCCTGTGGGGTTGCCATCCCCTTCAGCTCCTTCAGCCCTTCCCCTAATTTTTCCATTGGGATCTCCACATTCAGTCTAATAGTTTCTGTGAGTTTCTCCATCTGTCTTAGTCAGTTGCTGACAGAGGCTCTCAGAGGATACACAGACATACAAGGCTCCTGTCTGTAAGCACATCTTGGCATCAGCAGTAGTGTTGGGGTTTTGTGTCTGTGGGTAGAATACAGTGCTATAGTCTCTGGATGGCCTTTCCTTCAGTCTCTGCTCCATTTTTGTCCCTATATTTCCTTTAGACAGAGACAATTTTCGGTAATTTTTTTAAATGGGTGGGTGTCCCCATCCCTCAACTGAGTCCCATGTCCATCTCCTGGATATAGTCCCTTCAGGCTCTGGGTCCCTGTGTCTGCGTGGAACGGGGTCTCTCGTCGCAGGTGGGCAAAGCGTGGATGAGCGAGTGACAAAGTGACACACACAGGAGAGTTCGTGTGTATAATCTGAATGTAATTTTACAATTCGAGCCTCAGACTTTTTATACAGAAGACAATAAAGAAGTTGGGTGATATACCCGCAAGGTACAAATGAGGTAACCGGATGCTTAATGATTCTTACACAGAACAGAGGAATGAAAACACAAAGATCTGAAGGAACTGTGCAGTAAAATAATTGAGACAAAGATAGCCCTATTTAAGGTCAGCTATAGTCTTAGAAGCCTGGTGTGAGAACTTTTCACTCCTAGGGCAAGGGCTTTCACACCCAAGTCATGGTTCTAACTAGGGAGTTCCGTTCTAGTTAACCATCTCATGAATAATGCAATACTCTAAAACCACAGCCCAATCTGCTTCCTAAACCATAGTAAATTCCTGTAAATAGGTGTAACTCAGCTATAATACTAAGCATCTATTCTGGTTTCCCCTACGGTCAGAAACTTCTTTCTTCCTAGGTGATGGTAGATTCCTGTGAAGGGCAGTGACCTAACTTTTATTGTAATACCAGGGGCAGTACTGAAATCCAAGCCCAAGGTCTCGCTAAGGACGTACTAGGACTGTTGGAACACTGGTTTAGCTATGTCAGAATTCAATCTTAAAAGGCACTTATGATAGGAAAATATTGAAAGAGAGCACGTGGATCCATACACTAGACTAACTCGAGAATGAAACACGGGAATGAAAAATTACTGTATGGTTAGGGAACACTAGACTCCAGGAGGAGAGCTTCTTTGAAACTCTTTGCCTCATGAGTGACTTTTAAGCCTCTCGGCTTGTCCAGTTGACTCGACCGGGGCATAGCACTCCCCTGTATTTCAGCTGTTGTTATGCCATTGAGTTCTGGGAACCTCTTGAATTCCTGGCATCTGGGAATTTCTAATGCATCTCCTAGTTCCCCAAACCGCGCTGCTACTTATTCCTATTCATTCTCCTGTTCCTCTAGACTTCTCTCCTGTCTCTTCCCATACCTGACCCTGTCCTTCCTTCTTTCTTCCCCTCCCTTTCTCTCTCCCACCCTGATACCCCCTTCCTCAGCCTGCCATGATTATTTTGTTACCTCTTCTAAGTAGGTTTGAAGAACCGACACTTTGGTCTCACTTCTTGTAAAACTTCATTTGACTTTTAGTTGTTGCATGGGTATTCTGAGCTTTTTGGCTAAAATCCACTTATCGGTGATTACATACCATGCAAGGCCTTTTGGATTTGGGTTACCTCACTCAAGAAAATATTTTCTAGTTCCATCCATGTGCCTACAACGTTTATGATGCGATCATTTTTTAATATCTGAGTAGTATTCCATTGTGTAAATGTACCACAGTTTCTGTAACAATTCTTCCATAGAGGGACATCTGGGTTGTTTCTAGCTCATGGTTATTAAAAATTAGGGTTCAGTGAACACATTGGTGCAGGTATCTTTGTTCTGTGTTGGAGCATCTTTAGAGTATATGACAACACACAGGTGCATGTGAAACCACAGTGGAGAATGTAACACCACAGTGGAGAAATGTGACACCACAGAGGAGTAGGGTGACAGCACCATGGAGCACTGTGACAACGAAGAGGAGCACTGTGACACCACAGTGGAGGAGTGTGACAACAGAGTAGAGCAGTGCAACATCAGAGTGGAACACTCTGACATCACTGTAAAGCACTGTAAAGCATTGTGACACCACTGTGGAGCACTGTGACAGCAGAGTGGAGTACTGTGACCCGAGAGTGGAGCACTGTGACACTACAGTGCAGCACTGTGACAGCACAGTGGACCACTGTGGCATCAGAGTGGAGCATTGTGATGAAAGACTCTAAAACTCCCAAAGGGAGACACTCACTCAAGCCTTGGGGCAGCCGCGCACCCAAGAAGACACTGAGACCGAACTTAAGATGTATAGAGAGTAAGATTTAATACAGCAACGACAAGAAAGCACATAAAAAGCACATATACCAGATATCTGGGGTCGAAACTCATGCAGCCAGCAAGGTGCAGAGGAGAATCGACAATTGGCCCAGACTTGTCACAGGCTTTTATAGGAAATAGCCAGGGGAAAAGTACAAGTTTTACGTCACCAAGGGCTCGTGTCCTATATTTTGGCAATGTACTTGATCTATTGGAACATTCTGGGGTAGTACCAGGAGGCCCCTATCTCAAAAATGTTCTTGGAACAGTCCTCAGTTAGGAGGGGTAGGACTAGGTTTGTTCCAGGAGACCCCTTATCTAAAAAATGTTCCCGGAGCAGTTTCCAATTGGGAGGGGGTACCTTGGGGTAAAAGTTCAGGTGTGTTCCGGGAACAATCTCCAGATGGGAGGGGTAAGAGGACCCTGAGCTGAAGAGTTCATGGAGAGTTCAGCTTTTCTTCTTTCATTCCCCCCTTCTTTTAGTAACAAGCTCTAATCTTAGAGCGGGGTACCGGCTTCCTGAAGGACCCGATATTGTTGCCTTAATACCATAACTTGCACTGCATTTATTCTTTCTCTGATAAAAGCCACTAACTTATTAAGAATGCAGGGGCCGAAAGTGAGCAAAAGCATAAGTGTAATTAAGGGTCCTGCTATGGAGGAGAGGAGAGTGGTAAGCCAAGGGGACTTATTAAACCAGCTTTCGAACCATCCTTGTTGGCTTTCTCTCTCTCTTTTACGCATATCTAGGCGTTCTCTAAGTCTGGCCATAGAGTCTTTGATTACTCCTGAATGATCAACATAAAAACAACATTCTTCTTTTAGGGCAGCACAAAGTCCTCCTTCTTTAAGGAATAATAAGTCTAATCCCCTCCTATTTTGCAGCACTACTTCAGACAGGGAAGTTAAAGATTCTTCTAATTTAGTTATAGACTGTTCTATAGTTCTAAGATCAATATCCATAGCTGTACGTAATTCTTCATAGTATTGGGGGGTCTGAATTAAGGCAGCGGTCCCTGTACCTACTCCCGCTGCTACTCCCAATCCCAAAAGTACTGCCAGAGTTAAGGTAATGGGCTCTCTTTTCCAGCGGACCCGATGATCAAACTTGTCTAAAAAGGAGCTATCATCATGATACAGGAGTCTAGGAATAAGCTGAACTAAAATGCAGAAGTCTTTGGAACTATTAAAAACAGATATAGATACACAAGGAGTGAGACCGGTATTACAAGCCCATACTGTGTCTATGGGGGGCACCAGATACTGACCACTTTTGCTAGGCTGGATGTTCTGGGTCTGATTACAAAGGTGCCGTTTATCCTGAGGCGCCTGGCCTAAACAGAGTCCACTTCCTGAAACTGCTTCCAGAGTCAGCTTTCTGTTTTCCCCCCAAAGGCATTGAGAATGATCTGAAGTAGTATTATAAGTCCTGATCTGAGCAATTCCTTCATAATAAGGGGGCCTAGAGGCATAGCATAACCAACATGATTGAGTCATATTAGGATTAGTCCTATTCAACACCAAAAAAGCTCCTTGGACTAGACTGACCAGACGGCTTTCTGTATCTAGGGGCGGTGGGGAAACTAAGGTCGGTAGGGAAGGTCTCACTGTTCTGGGCTGTGGAGTTGGTGGAGCTGGTACAGCCGGGACTTGTAGGGGAGCTGGTACTATTGGGGGACTCTGTTCTGTCACATTCAGCCTGATTGTAAAAATGAACCCAGGGTCTCTCGGTGGACTGGATACACGCCAACCCCACTTATTTCCTTTAAGCCAACTTAAGCGGTTTTGTTTCCCTTTTTCAGTGAATTTTATAAGTAGGGGGTTGCAGTATTTACCTTTGCATGGTCCTGGGGGGCTGTTTTCAGTAGCACACCCATAAGCTCCTACGGCGGCCTCATCTGAATCCAGGACATAATGGAGGTCGCCATCGTTTGGGTATTTATGGGGATCTCTTTCTCCTTGATATGGCTTATCATAACCACTACCTCGCTTAACCGTGATTAGGTCCCAGGCAGAGGAAGGCTTCCAGTAGGCTTCCCCTGTTGTTTCACATGTCCATTTACCACAAAAATAATCTGATGCCCCCCCACATTTTTGTTGAAGCTCTTTGTTTTGACCCTGACCAGGGCAAACATAAAACTGTGCAGCTCTAAGATTAGCTCGGTAGAACTGCCCTGAACACCCATACGTGTTCCCTATTCCACCTGGAACACACCGCTGTTCAGGGGGTGGGTTACTAAGATCAGTATGGTCGGGGAGGTCCCAATTGGGAGATCCTGCTACTAACTTACAAATGTCAGGTGTGAGATCAGGCCACCAAGTCCAAGGGGGAAGGACTGCAGTGATTGCCCATACAATGTTTCCCTCCCCATTAAGCACTTCCCATGTCTGTTGAATCGGGGCATGAGGGTTGTCGTTCCCTAGGCTTAGGGTGGCCCCCACGACAGAAGCGAAGTTTAAGAGGATTGTCAGTAGTTGCCATCGTCCAGTTGTCTTCATGGTTGTCTCTACCCTGGCTGGGAGCCTTCTTGACGTGGGAGGCGTGGATCCAGGCGGCGTTTCCGTCTACCTTTACTGCCGTTGGAGTTGTTAACAGTACCAAATATGGTCCTTTCCACCGAGGCTCAAGAGTGCCGGTGCGATGTCTTCTGACAAGGACCGAATCTCTAACCTGGAACCCGTGGGGCACTGCCGTAGTCCCCGGTGCATAAGCTTCTTTGATCTGGTCCCAGATCTGTGTTCTGACAACCTCCAAGGCCTTTAAATGGGTAAACAGAGCAGAGGGTGAGGAAGAGTCAACACAGGGATCCAATATCCTGCTAGACTTAGTCAAGGGGGGGGCGGTCCCCCATGTAGAATTTCATAAGAAGTAAGACCGAAACGTCCAGGTGTGTTTCGGACTCTGAGAAGCACAAAGGGAAGGAGGGTCACCCAGTCTTTACCGCCAGTCTCAATAACTACTTTAGTTAGGGTCTGGGCATGATGCAGGTGCACGTAGATCAGATCTCTGGCTGGAACTGGTGAGATGTCCTTGGGGTATCCAGCTCGTTCACTGTAACCAGTTGTGACCAGACTTTTTTCTGTACCACCTGCAAGCCCTTTTAACTTAGCATACAGAGCATTATTAACAACATAGGTTTAAACACATTATTTAAAACAGTAATGGGCATAGGAGTTTCATAGTAAAACTGAATCAAGAAATAGGGCATAGGGAAGGAACACCAAGTCCATGCCAGTCTCCACGATTAATTTTGTCAAGGTCTGTCTTAAAGTTTTAAACTAATTTTTATCTATCCTGAGCTCTGAGGTCTATACACAATGTAATTTTTGACCTCTGAATACTTGGCCACACCCTGACTTACCTGGGCAACAAAGCAGGGCCATTATCTGACACTATTGCCTTTGGCACTCTGAACCTTGGAAAAATTTTCTTTAATAATCTTCTTGATGACTATGTGAGCAGTCTCATTTATCCATTTTGAGAACGTCTTTTTCTGCAGATGTCAACAGCTTTCTTTGTCTGTATATTGTTCCATACAATGGCAAAAGCATACCTGCTGTCAGTGTAGACTTTTTCTTTTGTCATTTATAAAGCTTGTATCAAAACCACAAATTCAGCTTTCTGGGCTGAAGTCCCTTTAGGGAGGCTGCTGGCCTAGATCACTTGCTTTCTGTCCACCGCTGCACTGCTGTCCCCGCCTTCCGCTTACCTTTAACCATGTTCAAAAATGTTCTTGGAACAGTCCTCAGTTAGGAGGGGTAGGACTAGGTTTGTTCCAGGAGACCCCTTATCTAAAAAATGTTCCCGGAGCAGTTTCCAATTGGGAGGGGGTACCTTGGGGTAAAAGTTCAGGTGTGTTCCGGGAACAATCTCCAGATGGGAGGGGTAAGAGGACCCTGAGCTGAAGAGTTCATGGAGAGTTCAGCTTTTCTTCTTTCAGTGACATGACAGTTGAGCACTGTGACACGACAGTGCAGCAGTGTGACAGTGAGAGGAGCACACTTACATCACTGTGGAGAACTGTGTCAGAAAGGTGGAACACTGTGACACAATAGTGTAGCAGTGTGACACCACAGTGGAGCACTGTGACAACACAGAGCAGCACGGTGACAGTAGAGTGGAGCTCTGTGACATGACAGTGGAGCACTGTGATGTGATACCACAGTAGAGCACTGATAAACCACAGTGAGCACTGTGACACAACAGTGGACCACTGTGATACCACAGTGCAGCACTGTCTCCCCACAGTGAACCACAATGAAACTACAGTGGAGAACTCTGACAACACAGTGGAGCATGTGACACCACAGTGGAGCATTGTGACACCAGAGATGAGAAATCTGATACCACAGTGGCATACTGTGACACCAAAGTGGACCATTGTGACAATGAAGTGGAGCACTGTGACACCACAGTGGAGCACTGTGAGATCACATTAGAGCAGGGTGACAACTGCATAGAGAAGTGGGACATCACAGTGGAGCATTGTAAAACCACAGTTGAGCACAGTGACAGAGAAACCCTAAAAAACGTGAAACATAAAAAATAACACTGTAGGAACTGAAATATGGAAAGAAAAAGTGAAAATCATCAAATATGAGAAAATCACACTGTAGACCTTGAATATGGCGATAAACCCTGAAAAACGTCAAAAATTAAAAACTCACAATATAGGACTTGGAATATTGTGAGAAACCCTGAAAAACAGTGGAAATTTAAAAACTTACACTCTACGACAAGATATATGGCGACAAATACTGAAAAATGTGAAAAATGATAAACTCAAACGGTAGGAACAGAAATATGACGAGAAACCCTGAAAAACGTGGAAATTTAAAAACAAACACTGTAGGACCTGGAATATGGCAAGAAACACTGAAAAAAACGTTGAAAATGAGAAACTCACGCTATAGGACCTGGAATATGGGAAGAAACCCGGAAAAAGGTGGAAAATGAGACAACCACACTGTAGGACCTGGAATGTGTCTAGAAGCCCAAAAAGAGGGGAAAAATGAGAAAATCATAATGCAGTACCTGGTATATCACAAGAAACCCTGAAAAATGTGAAAAATTAGAAACTTACCCTGTAGGAC
Source organism: Mus caroli (assembly GCF_978045245.1). NCBI lineage: Eukaryota > Metazoa > Chordata > Mammalia > Rodentia > Muridae > Mus > Mus caroli. Next base: position 69,838 of record NW_028227494.1, on the reverse strand, counting down.
CTGAAATATGGCAAGAAAACGGAAATTCATTGAAAATGAGAAAATCACACTGCAGGACCTGGAATATGGAGAGAAACCTTGAAAAACGTAGAAATTAAAAACTCACACTGTAGGACCTGGAATATGACGAGAAAACCTGAAGAACGTGGAAAATAAAAATATAACAATGTAGGACAAGGGACATGGCAAGAAAATATGGTGGCTCACAACCATCCGTAATGAGATCTGGCTCCCCCTTCTGAAGTGTCTGAGGACAGCTACAGTGTACTTACATATAATAAATAAATAAATTTTTAAAAAAAAAAGAAAATGAGAAAATAACACTGCAGGACCTGGTATAAGGCTAGAAACACTGAAAAATGAGAAACTCATACTATAGGACTTGGAATATGTTGAGAATCCTTGACAAACATGGAAAATTGAAAACTTACAGTATAGGACTGGGAATATGGCAAGAAATCCTGAAAATCATGAACAATGAGAAAATCAAACTGTAGAAGCTGGAATATGGCAAGAAACCCTGAAACACGTGGAAAATTAAAAACTCACACTGTAGGTCCTGGAATATGGCGAGAAACTCTAAAAAACATGGAAAATGGAAATTAAAACTGTAGGAACTGGGATATGGTGAAAAACTCAGAAAAATGTGGAAAATTAAAAATTAAACCTGTAGGACATGGAATATGGCGAGAAAACCTGAAAAACGTGGAAAATCAGAAAATGACACTGTAGGACTTGGAATATAGTAAGAAAACCTTTAAAAAGTGGAAAATAGAAAAAAAAACTAACAGTGTAGGACCTAAAATATGACAAGAAAAATTCAAAATCCTGAAAAATGAGAAAATCAAACTGTAGGACGTGGAATATGGCAGGAAAACATGAAAAAATTTGAAAATAAAAAATTCACACCCAATAACCTGCAAATATTTTAAAATGAGAAAATCACACTGTAGGACCTGGAATATGGAGAGAAACACTGAAAGACTTGGAAAATGAGAAACCCAAACTGTAGGACCTGGAATATGCTGAGAAACCCTGAAAAATGTGGAAAATTAAAAACACACACGGTTGGATCTGGAATATATTGAGAAAACCTGAAAAGGGTGGAAAATAAGAAACTCACTCTGTAGGACCTGGAATATGGCAAGAAACCCAGAAAAAGGTGGAAAATGAGAAAATAACACTGCAGGACCTGGTATAAGGCTAGAAACACCGAAAAATGAGAAACTCAAACTTTAGGACTTGGAATATGTCGAGAAACCTTGACAAACATGGGAAATTGAAAACTTATACTATAGGACTGGGAATATGGCAAGAAAACCTGAAAAATCACAGAAAATGAGAAAATCACACTGTAGAATCTGGAATATGGCAAGAAATCCTGAAACACGTGGAAAATTAAAAACTCACACTCTAGGACCTGGAATATGGTGAGAAGAACTGAAAAATGTGAAAAATAAGAAACTCAAACTATAAGAACTGGAATATGGAAAGAAAATCTTAAAATTGTGGAAAATGAGAGAATCACACTGTAGGACCTGGAATATGGTGAGAAATCCTGAAAAACGTGGAAAATTAAAAACTCACACTCTAGGACCTGGAATATGGCAAGAATCCCTATAAAACGTGGAAAAGTAGAAACTCACACTGGAGGACCTGGAATGTGGCAAGAAACCCTGAAAAAGGTGGAAAATGACAAAATCAAACTGCAGGACTTGGAATATGGCGAGAAACCCAAAAAGAGGTGGAAAATGACAAAATCACACTGCAGGAATTAGAATATGGGAGAAAACCTGAAAAATCGAATAATTAAAAAACCTAAAAATAATGAAAAATGAGAAAATCAAACTGCAGTACCTAGAATATGGCAAGAACCCCTGAATAATGTGAACAATAAGAAACTCAAATGGTAGGATATGGAATATGGCAAGAAGCACAGAAAAACTTGGAAAATTAAAAACTCACACTGAAGGACCTGGGATATGGCAAGAAAACCTGAAAATCATGAAAAATGATAAAATCTCACTGTAGGAGCTAGAATATGGCAAGAAACACTAAAAAACGTGGAAAATAAGAAATTCAAACTGCAGGACCTGGAATATGGCAAGAAACCCTGGAAAACGTGGAAAATTAAAAACTAACATTGTAGGAACAGGAATATGGAGAGAAAACCTGAAAAACGTGGAAAATGAGAAACTCACATTGTAGGACATGGTTTATGGCAAGAAAACCTGAAAAAGTTGGACAATTAAAATCTCACACTCTAGGATCTGGAATATGGCAAGAAAACTTGAAAATCATGAAAAATGAGAAAATCACACTGTAGGATATGGAATATGGCAAGAAACAATGAAAAACATGGAAAATGAGAAATTCAAACTGCAGAACCTGGAATATGCTGAAAACACCTGAGAAACGTGGAAAATAAGGAACTCAAACTGCAGGACCTATAATATGGCAAAAACTCTGAAAAACGTTCAAAATGAGAAACTCACACTATAAGACCTGGAATATGAAAAGAAACCCTGAAAAACATGGAAAATAAAAAACTCACACTGTAGGATCTGGAATATGGGAAGAAAACTGAAAATCATGAAAAATGAAAAAATTATACTGTAGGATCTGGAATATGAAGAAAACCATGAAAAACGTGGAAAATTAAAAACTCGCACTGTAGAATATGGAATACAGCAGGAAACCCTCAAAATGTTGGAAATTTAAAAACTCACACTCTAGGACTTGGAATATGACAAGAAACTCTGAAAAATGTGGAAAATTAAAATCAAACAGTCAATGACCTGGAATATGGCAAGAAACCCTGAAAAACGTGGAAAATGAGAAACTCACACTCTAGGACCTGGAAAATGGAGAGAAACCCAAAAAAAGGTGGAAAATGAGAAAATTACACTGATGGACCTGGAATGTGTCTAGAAACCCAGAAAGAGGGGAAAAAATGAGAAATCATACTGAAGTACCTAGAATACCGCGAGAAACCCCGAAAAATATGGAAAATTAAAAACTTACCCTGTAGGACCAGGAATAGGGCAAGAAAACCTGAAAATCGTTGAAAAGGAAAAATCACACTGTAGGAAATGGAATATGGCGAGTAACTATAAAAACGTGGATAATTAAAAAATCACACGGAAGGCCTGGAATATGGCAAGAAATCCTGAAAAATGTGGAAAATGAGAAAATCACACTGTAGGACCTGGAATATGGTGAGAAAACTTGAATAAGTCGAAAAATGAGAAAATCACACTGTAGGACCTGGAATATGGTGAGAAACCCTGAAAAACTCGAAAAATTAGAAAATCACACTGTAGGACCTGGAATCTGGTGAGAAACCCTGAAAACGTCAAAAAATGAGAAAATCGTACTGTAGTACCTAGAATATGGTGATTAACCATGAAAAATGTCGAAAATAAAAACTCACACTGAAGGACCTGGAAAATGGCAAGAAAGAGTGAAAATCTTGGAAAATTAAAAACTCACACAAAAGGACCTGGAATAGGGAGAGAAATCCTGTAAAATAGCGAAAATGAGAAAAGAACACTGTAGGACTTGGAATAGGGTGAGAAACCCTGTATAGTCGAATAATGGGAAAATCACACTGTAGTACCTGGAATATGGCGAGAAACCCTGAAAAACATGGATAATTAAAAACTCACACTGAAGAACTGGAATACTGCAAGAAATCCTGAAAAATGTGGAAAATGAGAAAAATCATACTGTAGGACCTGGAATATGGTGATAAACTTTGAAAAAGTCGAAAAATGAGAAAATCACACTGTAGGACCTGAAATATGGTGAAAAACCATGAAAGGATCAAAAAAAGAGAAAATCATACTGTAATACCTAGAATATGGCAATAAAAACACTGAAAAATCTCGATTATGGCGAGAAACCATGAAAAAAGTGGAAAATTATAAATTCACACTGTATTACCCATAATATGGCGAGAAATACTGAAAAAACGTGGAAACTTAAAAATTCACAAAGAAGGACCTGGAATAAGGCAAGAAAACCTGAAAAAGGTGGAAATGAGAAAATCACACTGTAAGACCCAGAATATGACAAAAAACCTGAAAAACGTGGAAAATTAAAAATTCACACTGGAGGACCCCGAATATGGCGAGAAAACCTGAAAAACGACGAAATGAGAAAATCATACTGTATGACCCAGAATATGACTTAAAATCCTGGAAACGTGGAAAATTAAAAATTCACACCGAAGGACCTGGAATATGGCGAGAAACCCTGAAAAAAGTAGAAAATTAAAAACTGACACTGAAGGACCCCAAATATAGCGAGAAAACCTGAAAAAGGTGGAAAATAGGAAAATCATACTGTAGGACCCAGTAATGAGAAAAAAAATTGAAAAAAGGGAAAAATGAGAAAATCACATTGTAGGACCCAGAATATGCCGAGAAACCCTGAAAAACGTGGAAAATTAAAAATACTCTCTGTAGGACCCAGAATATGGCAAGAAACCCTGAAAAAAGTAGAAAATTAAAAAGGTACACTGAAGGACCCAGAATATGGCAAGAAACCCTGAAAAAAGTAGAAAATTAAAAACTCACACTGAAGGACCCCAAATATAGGGAGAAAACCTGAAAAAGGTGGAAATGAGAAAATCACACTGTAAGACCCAGAATATGACAAAAAAACCTGAAAAACGTGGAAAATTAAAAATTCACACTGGAGGACCCCAAATATAGCGAGAAAACCTGAAAAAGGTGGAAAATAGGAAAATCATACTGTAGGACCCGGTAATGAGAAAAAAAATTGAAAAAAGGGAAAAATGAGAAAATCACATTGTAGGACCCAGAATATGCCGAGAAACCCTGAAAAACGTGGAAAATTAAAAATACTCTCTGTAGGACCCAGAATATGGCAAGAAACCCTGAAAAAAGTAGAAAATTAAAAAGGTACACTGAAGGACCCAGAATATGGCAAGAAACCCTGAAAAAAGTAGAAAATTAAAAACTCACACTGAAGGACCCCAAATATAGCGAGAAAACCTGAAAAAGGTGGAAAATGAGAAAATCATAGTGTAGGATACAGTAATGCGAAAAAAATTGAAAAAAGTGGAAAATGAGAAAATCACACTGTAGGACCCAGAATATGCCGAGAAACCCTGAAAAACGTGGAAAATTGAAAATACACTCTGTAGGATCCAGATTATGGCGAGAAACCCTGAAAAGAGTAGAAAATTAAAAACTCACACTGAAAGACCTGGAATATGGCGATAAACCCTGAAAAATGCTGAAAATTAAGGACTCATACTGAAGGACTTGGAATATGGCGAGAGACCAAAAAAAAAAAAAAAAAAAACATGGATAATTTAAAAATCACACTAAAGGACTGGAATATGGCAAGAAATCCTGAAAAATGTGGAAAATGAGAAAATCACAGTGTAGGACCTGGAATATGGTTAGAAACCCTGGAAAAGTCGAAAAATGAGTAAATCAAACTGTAGGTCCCAGAATATGGCGAGAAACCCTGAAAAATGTGGATAATTTATTATTCAAACAGAGGGCTGGAATATGGCAAGAAATCCTGAAAAATGTGGAAAATGAAAAAATCACACTGAAGGACCTGGAATATGGCGAGAAACCGTGAAAAATGTGGATAATTAAAAAATCACATTGAAGGACTGGAATATGGCAAGAAATCCTGAAAAATGTGGAAAATGAGAAAATCAGATAGTAGGACCTGGAATATGGTAGAAACCCCTAAAAAGTCTAAAAATGAGAAAAACACACAGTAAGATCTGGAATATGGTGAGAAACCCTGTATAGTCGAATAATGAGAAAATCACACTGTAGGACCTGGAATATGGTGAGAAACCCTGAAAAACTCGAAAAATTAGATAATCACACTGTAGGACCTGGAATCTGGTGAGAAACCCTGAAAACGTCAAAAAATAAGAAAATCGTACTGTAGTACCTAGAATATGGCGATTAACCATGAAAAATGTGGAAAATTAAAACTCACACTGAAGGACCTGGAATATGGTAAGAAAACCGTGAAAATCTTGGAAAATTAAAAACTCACACAAAAGGACCTGGAATAGGGTGAGAAATCTTGAAAAACAGGGAAAATGAGAAAAGAACACTGTAGGACTTGGAATAGGGTGAGAAACCCTGTATAGTCGAATAATGGGATAATCACACTGTAGTACCTGGAATATGGCAAGAAATCCTGAAAAACATGGATAATTAAAAACTCACACTGAAGAACTGGAATATGGCGAGAAATCCTGAAAAATGTGGAAAATGAGAAAATCACACTGT